>NC_043015.1:2770834-2793334 GCF_006345805.1 Octopus sinensis
TGAAACTGCAGGTACCACATTATCATTTTCCGGTGTTTAATCTTTCAGATGTTTCCTGGAGGTAAGACGGTTTTTTTCTCTATTTTGTTGCACACACGCATTTTTACTAATACATACGCGGTGAAGCTACACTTTAGCGTCGTATTTTTACGTTCGCTATTTCCAGTAAATATCGGTACTTTGTTGTGCATTTATTTACTAATTTGTGTATTTTTCCTCAGGGCTACTTTTTATGGAAGGCAATACTTTGTATTGCATACTGAATATATATATTATTAATATATATATATATATATATATATATAATATATACACATGTATATATGTATGTGTATATATATATACATGTATACATGTATGTGTATATATAATATATGCAGTACACGTGACTGTGAGGCGAGTAGCTTGCTTCCAACCTCATGTCCAGGTTCATTCTATTGCGTGAAAACGTGAGCATCTTCAGCATAGTCAACACGGAGCTAAATATATATATATATATATATATATATATATATATGTGTGTGAGTGTGTGTGTGTACAATTGAAATCATACCTATAATCATAAAGGGAATTAAATGATCACTCACATAATATGTAAATGACGTAAATGCCAAGACAATTCGCTCTTCCTTTACTATATAAAGTATAAAAAATAATAGCCATAATCGGTGAATTTTCTTTAGAATCTTCAAATTCGATGTGAGATATAATGGCAATACTAAATGGATAAGCCAACGCTATAACAACTTGAATTTCCCCTGAAGGTTTACCCATAGAGATGATACAAGTAGAGATGTTTAAAAAGCAGTTCAGACAAAAACAGGCTCATGTTATCGTAGTTCCTTTGTCGTCAATTCAAGAAAAATAATTCTAGCATCACACATTTTAGCGCATATACATAGGATGAATTTATATTTATATATGTCTATCGAAACAGCGACTGAACATAACCGTTTTCAATTTGAACTGGGATAAAGTTGTCTTCATGGAATAAAACTAATTAATTAGTGGCCACGAAAATATCAATTGTAAAATCCGAGTTCTTATCAATAAGTATCTGGACTGTTGCTATAGTACCGAAGCTAAAGCAGGATATTGACGAATATTCTGGGAGACTCGAAACAAGAAGAACTAGGATAAACATCGCAGACAAGATCGTTGAATCATCATCTGTGAGCTATCAGATGATGTGCATATTAGTTATATTTCAGTTAACTAAACTCCATCATAACAGCAGATTTGGGTATGGCACACGTGTCTGCGAAATTTCCCTAAATCCTCATTTCACCTACCTAAAATTACACTCACGTTCCAGCTTCATAAGATTGTAAATATGTCTCAATGAAAACTCTTTGAATATTTTGCATAGGCCCCTGAGCAGGTATCGCCAAGATTTTGGCAAAATTTGATGCAGATTCTCTGTTCAACTTTGTTATATTTAATGCGACGATCACGCTATACACCTTCCTTCCAAGACACTTTATTTCACGTCGCTCCATTCCAAAAATGAGTAGTACCTGTATTTCAAAGAGCCAGTCTTGTCACACAGTGTCACGCTAAATTTCCCCGAAAACTACGTTAAGAGTACATGTGTTTGTGGAGTGCCCAGCCACTTACACGTTAATTTCACTAGCAAGCTGTTCCGTTGATCGTATCTGCTTGGACCCTCGTCATCGCAACTGACGGAGAGCTCCTATATATACGGCATCACACCCAATACTTATTGATTAGATTATGTATATTAAAAAGGGTCCCTCGGATCAACTATATCTATAATGAGGAATTCAGTTGCGTTGGATATAGTTTCCGTATCCTGGATCGGCACTTATCGCAGTCAAATAACGTATATCCAATTCATTTGATAAAATATTCCTGAGTAAAATGGTCGGTCATCTTTTTAGTTTCAAATTTTGAGAAACATGAATAACAATGCAATTCTTTTTTTTTTTATCTTTTTTTATTACAGTTTTACATTATTTACATTTATAGAACTGTGTCATATTTTTTAGTTCAAAATAATGCACGTCGATGCACGTAAATCGTGAACTGCGTAGGAGCACTAAGGCGATCGATTTAACAGGGAGACAATGGGGATGACAAACATACAAAACTTGCATAGTGTTTGTGACATATAATTGTTGTCACGCTTAGGAAATAATTCATCTTAAATTTAATATAGCTTTAATTGTATTACATACGTAGTAAAATTTTATACAATGTAAGAGCCCAAATGTTATCTTAACATTGTGTATGTGTGTATCTGTCTGCTTTGTATCTTTGTACGCAAATAGATGATGGGGTGCGGCCTAGAGTTCAGAGCGTTGCAGTTATCGTCTTGAAATTTTAGTTGCGTTTCCCAGAATGTGCAGTGATCTGTGCTCTAGTGTAACCTGTTCACACCGGACCGCTCCTGTCCACTCAGCTGGCAAATATAATTAATCGTCCATCAGATTGGCGTCCCGTCAAGGGCGGGGAATATACACATCACAGAGTCCTGGAAACCGTTGATAATTGCCTATGGCGCCCGTAAGGACTCTTGATCCCTTTTCCTTTTGATACATAAATACACTGACACACACTCACATATTCAACAATCACAGACCACTTATTCGTTGAGGAAATCAATTAAGAATAAAATCTGATTGCCCGAAGGAAAATAGTGTAATTTAAGAATGAATTGTGTAATCGTTCATAGACTTACTGTTTTACATTTGACTTCATAAAATGTTGATGTGCATTAATTCTTGCGTAAATTTCGTAACGACCTAACTGTTTATAAATTGGCTTAAACTCAAAACCAGCCTCAATATTAGGCCTCAGTTTACTTAGACCATAAAATTTAATACGCATCCGTTCTTGCTGCACCATGCTTATCTTTTTATAAGTATTTAACAGTACCTGGTTCGGTAATCATTCTCAACTTTTGTTGAAAGGATATTAAATGTTCAGAAGCTGCAATCAAAGTCCGTTTATGGAAGATTAACAAACATCTAAAGAAGAAATGGATTTTTCGATTATTTCGGCAGCAAAATATTTATGCTTGACCACCCATATCCCACATAACTTATACACAAACGTTTAAAGCCGTTCAGCAGTGAAACGGATAATAACAATATTATTTGTTAATATAATAACAATAATAATATCAATAACAAGGAAAATAATAATAAATAATATAATAATAATAATAATAATAATAATAATAATAATGATGCTAATAATAATAATAATAATAATAATAATAATAACATCATAATAATAATAATAATAATATAATAATAATAATAATAATAATAAGAAGAAGAAGAAGAAGAAGAAGAAGAGAAGAAGAAGAAGAAGAGGAAGAAGAAATATCCACATCCACATCATCATCATATTTGCTGTTGTTCTTATTGTTATCATTATTCTGATAGTGTTATTATTATCATTATTTTCCTGTATATGATATTGGTATCGTTTTTCTTCTCTTTACTTTAGTTTCCAAAAATATTCAAAACCATTGCAAAGCTTCACTAACTGTTTGGCCCATAATTACACGATACACTAATTTTTAAAATTCAAAATGAAACTTTTCTCTGCTTTTCTGTGCTTTTATCATCGCGTCGATATCGGACAATGCATTACAAGAGGCATACGCATCCTGAGTTGCATATAGATATTATGTCAGCTTGTTTATACACAAGTGTCTGAAGATTTGTTTGGTAGTATGAACAGTAAGCTTTTATAGAACACCAGAGTTGGATTCCTCTGACTGCATTGCTCGACTGACAGCCGTTTGTGAGCACTCAAAAGCGCCCTCGGTGCCAGATTCCCTAATTTGGTTTATGCCTGGTCTAGGATTGCAGCTTAGTCAAATATACCAGTTGTGAAAACCCTGCCTGACAAACGGCACCGATAGCTGTTAAAGTCAGTGGGGATATCTGCGCCACTGTAACCACAGCATGTTCAGCCCTATAGTACACGGGTGTTACACCATGCCTTTACAGTGCCAAATCTATATGGTAGTATAAAATACACATACACACAAATACCTGATAGATTTGTATAAATATAAATTGTTACATTCTGGAATGACCTTCTCTATTAGTAATAAAGTCAACAGAATAATTGGACAATTTTATAATTATGAGCATAATTATAATTAGGATTCAGTAAAATGTGCTTCACCACATACCGAAATTTAGAAATAGCAGTTAAAATAGTATTGTACTACCATAAGATATCTCCCAGAAGGGCAGTGTCCAAACATTTCATATATGTGAACATTGACCATGTTGTCTCTATGTGCAGCTTTCTTGCGCCTACAGTATATATCAACACGCATGATAGAGCAGCAGTATATTCACTGGGTAATTTGCAACAACCTGGATCTGTCACATGAGCAAGACTAGTAGGAACAGAAAACACCTCCAGTACTTGAAAATCATCACCTCTCACTCTTCATAATTATATAAAAAACGTTTGTATAAGTTTACCGATAATGGTTCTTTAAACATACCGAACTACTTGGTAAAATTATTAATTATTAATTTGTTAATTAATTTTACCCTTTATTATATATATATATATATATATATATATATTATATATATATATATATATATATTATATATATATATATATATATATATATATATTATATATATATATGCGGGGGTGTGTGTGTATATATATGTATATAATTCTACAATGTATCTTGGATTAAATGTCCATCATATGTTTACATGAGGTTACATTATTTACGGAATGAATGATTTTAAATCCTAAACAGAAACTACAATTAAAATTTTTATGAGATTATGTCCTATACTCGGGTCATGGATACTTCAAACGTGATAAATTAAACGACATTTAATGTTAAAATGATTATCTTAATGATCCAGAAGTGACGACAACATAATTGAGGAAAAAAAACAGTTAAAAAATCAACAAATCAATGCAATAAACTCTGCTACGTGATTTTTGCAAATTGTTGAGCGATTTTGTTTATGTGATAATCTCATTATGATAAAACAGAGAATGGAAAAGTATCACACTGTGAGAAGCAATAATATGATTTATGAATATTTTATTATGACATAACGAGGTCCGGTTTATCTGTTTCACTATAATATTAATTATTGAAACGCAGCCTGGAAGATATAATCAGAAATACAGAGGTTTGAGATGAAAGATATGTGACAATCAAATGAGAATCAGAGGAAACATATTAATGATGTTTTATATAAGAATTACAACATTAATTATTAACGGATATATAACTGTTACAGTAACTTCAATATCATTGATATATAGAGCTTGGTCATATGACGATTTATTAGAGCGTGAATGGTATCAGTGAATACGCGACTGATTTTTCATATTTGAGGACACGTTAAATGAATTACCATACCTCAGACTAGGCAGCAGTTTGGTGTAATTTGTGAAATTTCTAGCTTGCCTCCCTAGAGACATTGAAATAAAGCCATGCTACATCAGCTAGGCCCATGCTGATTTGCTTTCTGGCGCATTATATAGAGCATTGTAATAATAAAGTGTCAAGTTCCATTCATATATACATAAAGTGCGATGCCTGTCACGCAATATACTTTACAGCCTTCAGGCAACGCTGTAGACCTCCATAACTATTCGTTACAATAATTGTATTTCCCCTATACCTCTGTGACAAATACTACGGAAGACATTTTGTCAGGGGTTTCACAAGGCAATATTTTGATTATTCTAATGGGATCAAATATTATTCTTCGTAATCTATCACATGATCTTTATATATATTACAGAAATATATATTACAGAAACGATATAATACTTTTCCTTACGCAATGCATATGTTTGATATAGTGTACAAATGGAAACTTATATAACATGACACGTTTTCTCCAATATATGTTGATATTTTAATAGGTTCTGTGTATTTCAGTGATAGCATTTGCACAATCCACACAGAGTATTCTGGCTTGTCACAATCCTGTCTCAAAGTAGTTCTTCAAGCAAAATATTTTTGATTCTAGCAACACAGAGGGTAATTTGCACCAAGTTCTTACGGACTTGACATAATATAACACTAAAGGGAAACAGAACAATCCTACGAAATTCATGCTGATGTATAGGGCATCACACATATATGATGCCTGCGCTTTTGTGAGTACCCTGTAATTGTAAAAGTAAGAATAAATCAATGCCCTTGTTTGTCTTTTGTTTCTTAATTCCATTCTACAACAGGATTGCATCAAGGCTTTTGAAATGGATCTTTCATAAATGAATACAAACATATACTTAGTAATAGTAAAATCAAAATGAGAGTGCTCAGAATTAGTATTTAGCAAGCATTAGTCCACAAAATAACAGTGATAGGAAGTACTGAAACCTACACAGATTAAGAGATGCACACACCCTACTCATCATAGGAACCGATGTTATAAAACATGCAATTATTAATTAGTTTGATTGCACTGTCAATGAAAATCAGATGGTGACTCATAAGAAAGAGTTTTCCACTGAAGGTGGATGATTTGAAATGAGTTCGTAATGTGCTGAAGTAATCAAAGAGGTAATGTGTTTGAAGTTAAACGATACTAACATGATAAATTATTTGATAACCACGTCGATACTTTGTAGAATTGTGAGGTGTGCTTTGTAATTAATTTTCTGTACTTGATCACAATATTAAAAGAAAAATATGGTACGCACACTACCAGACTAAATCTCGTCCCAAACTGGTTAAACCACGTAAATGCTAATAGAAGTCGTGGATTCTGCATGAAATGAACGAGAAATATTTTCGGATACATATTATAGGACTATAAATCTGTGCCTTTTCGGCATTAAGCCCCAGTCCTTATGAGAGGAAATTTCCACGTTAAACAAATAATTTGCAAGTGAATCTCCGAGAATTGAGTCAAAGAAGCAGAAAGGCATACCTTATTCAAACAATTACTTTTGCCAAAATTTCTTACTCCTTTCTTTTCCTTTCCTTCTACCTTAATTTAGTCCTAGGAATCTTCTCTTTAATTTCTCCCTGCTTCTTGTCCTTACAGTTTTCTTTTTCCCCATCAATTCAAGTTTCCTTTCGCTCTATTTTCTTTCATTTGTTTCCCTCATTGGTTCGTTTGTAATTTTGCAAACTGTATATAGCTCCATTCCTTTGATGTGAGTCGTTGATTGATTTATTGCTTTCGCTTTTCTTCTACCGAGGCAGGATCTTTAGGGGATAAAATATTGAAAATCCTTGCAAGTGCGAACACATCAATCTAAGTTTTGGAAACCGATATTGGCATTAAGTGATCGTACGCAATGCTCTTCAAGCTTGTATAGCGACACTTGTTAAAAGTCATGGAGGTTGCCTGGAAATCCTCAGGAAACTGATGATTATACGCATAGAAAAAGCAGGATATTCTCCATAAAAATTGGTCAACTGACACAGGTAGAATGAATGGAAACTTTCTTCGGTAGAAGTTTAACATAGAAATACCGTAAGTGTATTTCGAAACAATACACGCATATGCAAGAACACGTATATCTGTGCACCTATCTATATATAAACATATATATCTATACATATTTGTGTGCATGTGTGTGCACATGCGTGCGAACGTATGTGTGCGTGTTTAGTGTGTGTGAGGGTTCATGGATTAGTGGTGAGGGTATTGCACTCGCAAACTAGCCATCATAATTTCCATCCCTTGACGGGATGATACGTTGTGCTCTTGATAAAAACACGTGAATCAGCAATGTTCTCCGATAACTCCGCCAGGTATATTGGCTAAAGATGGATGTACTACAATTTAACATAATACCAGTGTACACACACACACTCACACACACACACACACACACACACACACACACACACACACACACACACACACACATATATATATATATATATATATATAGTAAAAGTAATTAAGATTCAAGTGAGTTCTGTTGAATTCACATGAATGCGGTACTTAACTTAGATACACCAGAAATCTATATGGTATTAACCATAAGATAATGCGTGGTGATTATAAGCAAGAAAAAAGCAACATAAATGCAAATAAGTTAATAAAACTTCGTAATTCTTATATACTATAAGTAAATTAAACCTAATCCCATACAAATAATCCCATACAAATAATATAACGATTTTTCATTATGAAAAACAATACTCCCAATTCTTTCTTTTGACCCCTAAATGCAGTCCCGAAGTCTGCCAAGGTATAAGTAGTAACATTAATTAATAAAGAAATACATTGAATGACATATTTTCTAGTGTTGCACTGAAATCTGTTAATACTTTTTCCTATAGTGATAACCTTTTGACCCGCCTTTACCTTCCCTTGTCCTCTTTATATGGCAATTATCAACAGAATACTGGTCAAGATTAGCTTTCTTTTTTTAAAACTCTTAGATTCTTACCAATTCCAACCCAGTCAGCTTGTCTCCACTGAAAGAAACTATTCTGCGTAGGTGGATATTTACAATCCCATTCCTTCTCAGTTAACCTTTATACCCTTTGTGAGTGATTGTCTATACGCTCCACTAAATTTCCTTCGACAAATTCTAACATAGCAGTTTTGAAACATGATCAGAAATGCAACCATCATACCTCCATACATCAGGAAACCCACTTTATTATGAACTAATTATGGATAAATACATCGTCTGTGAGTATGAAATCTCTCCTCATACCTCCAGAATTCAAACATTTTTTTCATTATTATGGATGGATTTACATTTTCAATTTCTGTGAAACTAAGAGGTTCTTTAAAATACTTTTTAAAGCCTGTTATTTGACTGTGCAACATTGGAGAACTTTGGATGTCCGTTTATTATCTAAATCTGATTTTTATAGAACTATCCCGAATGTTTCATGAGTGTAAACTCACCCCTTTACATGTCTTGAGAACTCAGATGTTTTTTCGGCTGATGAGAACGGGCCACGTGTATTTGCTGCAATATTTGCAGCCTTAATAAAGGTGTCTTCGTACGAAACAATTGTACCGAATTATTGAACCAATTTCGGTGCTTTTTTCTTGCGTATATATATATATATATATATTATATATATATTATATATATATATACGTATATAATTAGGATAAAATCTTTATTATGATTTATCAGAAGCCAGTATAGTAAAAATAACATAATGGTAAATTTCTTTCTGTAAAATTTATAACAAGGATGTTTAATGCTTACTACACGAGTCTACTAGACATAGACCCTAAGCGATCTATGAAACACTTAGATTATAACTCCACTACACAAGGTTGGAAGCGAGTATATATACTAATTTGGATAGTCCCAACTTTATAGATTTCACGGTTCAAGGTATTAAAAACCCGTTTCGCTCATCTTTCTTTACATACCGAACATAAATATTTGCTTATTATTTATGTTCGGTAAGTTTAATAAATCCTCGCTCTCTATTTTCCTCGCTTACAACTTTGTGTAGTGGAGTAATAATCTAAGTGGTTGATAAATCATTTGGAGTTTATTTCTAACAGACTAGTGTATTTAATAATTCAACAACCTTATTATAATTATATATATATATATATAAAACCTACTTAACCTATTGATTTTTATCTATTTTTCTAAGCAAGAATTGCTTCGTCGAAACTTTATCTTTCTGACAAACTGCATTTGTCAAAATTCATTGTCTGATTCACAGTTAATTGCTGAGAAAAAGTAAGATAAACGTATGTATATCGGAATTGTATTTTTTAACTTCTCTGCGTTAAATTCTTTTACGTACGGCGAATTACATAACCTTATATATATATATATATATATATATATATATATATATATATACATATATATATAATATATATAGTATTATAATATATATATATATATATACATATATATTTATACATGTTATATATGTAATATATATATATATATATATACATATACATATAAATATATATAGTATAAATATATATATATATATATATACATATATATATATACATGTATATATGTTCCTATATATACATATATATATATATATATATATATATATATCTATGTATATATATATATAATATATATATATATATATATAGTACATACATACATCATACATATATGTATATAACAAATAAATATCTGTATATAAACCATCCGATTTTCTGAGTACCTCATTTTTCTTCTAATATAAAATACCTGTACATCATCTCCAACCTTCCAATATATATATATATATATATATATATATATAATATAATATATATTATTATATATATATATATATATATTATATATATGTATATATATGTAGACGCTCACACAGATACATCTATATTAATGGCGGTGCCCCCGCATGGCCACAGCTCATTAGCTGAAACTGGAAAAATCAAAATCAAAATCATATATATTTACAAACAGACATGAATTCACACACATACATACAAACACATATACATACATATCGTGACTGAATATTTCAGGAGACTCAGACTCTAAAATCAAGTTCTAGAGAATAAATTATGATAACTAATATGCAAAATCTACCAGTGGAATAACGAACAAAATCAATTGGCTTTAGTAGTGATATATACATATTTTAAACCTTTCCGTCTTTTTCGAAATATTTTGAAAACCATCACAATGCACTACATCTTCTCACTGGCTCGTCAATTCTCGTTCCTCAATTAAATACTTTTTATATGTGCAGTGAATATATATATATATATATATATATTATATATATATATATATATATATATATATAATAATAATAAATATTAGGGAATTATATTCAAATTTACAGGGGAAAAAATCAGATTTAGGATTAAATCCAATTTTATAGTAAAATATTATATAATTAATTAAAGACAAAACCACTATTTTGCAAAACAAACAAGGAAAGACTTAATCAATACATAAAAATTTAATAAAAAGTAAAAAAAACCGCCACTACAATTGTTTCATGTCTTCAAAAGACAATCTTCAGGTGGATTGTCTTTTGAAGACATGAAACAATTGTAGTGGCGGTTTTTTTACTTTTATAAATTTGTATGTATTGATTAAGTCTTTCCTTGTTTGTTTTGCAAAATAGTGGTTTCGTCTCTAATTAATATTAATATATATATATATATATATATATATATATATATATTATATATATTTCTAGTTCAACTCAGAGCTGCGGCCATGCTGATGCACCGCCGTTTTGTGCTACACTGTTATTACGATGAACCTCGTCTAATATATATATATATATATATATATATATATATATATATATATATATTATTCCAGGAAAATCTAGGTGATTGAGACGCCCTATTGCTTCGGCTAAATATTAATAAACGTATATATACTTGTTTATATTATAAGAATCTATCAATTGCACCTACTTTTACTCGTTTTTTGTTTTTTTATACTACGCACAATTGTTGACTATTTGTTATATACGATGCTGGCAGTAAATATCTTGAAAAAGCGTCGAGTAATTTTTTTTTGTTTTTAATTCAACCTTTAATTGCCATGTTTTATATTGTCCGAAAGATAATTCGTTCTAATGGAATAGATTAAAATAGATTTTAATTGAATGACGATCCCTCAACAATATTTAGTTTTCTTCCCAAAATCCTTCGACATTTTACATATTTATATTAGTTTCATTTAATATATGTTTCTATCATATCAATCCCACTTTACTTCAAGGACCCCAGTTCAAGGTTTTCAAATTTACGTTCAGTGTTTGAATGAAATTCCTGCTCTTCTCAATATTTGCTACACTCGTAGTTATATTCTGTCTAAAATTGGATGTTATTTAGTAACGCTCAATGTTCGTGTAGATTTGGTTGAGTGTGTAAATTTTTCCGCGAAACTGTGTTTACGCAGTAAGGGGATGGTCGCGTGTTTTCAGCATTTAAAAGATATGTATGAGGTTATTTATATATATATATATATATATATAATATATATATATATATATATATATATATATATTCCAGGAAAATCTAGGTGATTGAGACGCCCTATTGCTTCGGCTAAATATTAATAAACGTATATTATACTTGTTTATATTATAAGAATCTATCAATTGCACCTACTTTTACTCGTTTTTTGTTTTTTTATACTACGCACAATTGTTGACTATTGTTATATACGATGCTGGCAGTAATATCTTGAAAAAGCGTCGAGTAATTTTTTTTTGTTTTTAATTCAACCTTTAATTGCCATGTTTTATATTGTCCGAAAGATAATTCGTTCTAATGGAATAGATTAAAATAGATTTTAATTGAATGACGATCCCTCAACAATATTTAGTTTTCTTCCAAAATCCTTCGACATTTTACATATTTATATTAGTTTCATTTAATATCTGTTTCTATCATATCAATCCCACTTTACTTCAGGACCCCAGTTCAAGGTTTTCAATTTACGTTCAGTGTTTGAATGAAATTCCTGCTCTTCTCAATATTTGCTACACTCGTAGTTATATTCTGTCTAAAATTGGATGTTATTTAGTAACGCTCAATGTTCGTGTAGATTTGGTTGAGTGTGTAAATTTTTGCGCGAAACTGTGTTTACGCAGTAATGGGGATGGTCGCGTGTTTTCAGCATTTAAAAGATATGTATGAGGTTATTTATATATATATATATATATATATATATATAAGATATGTATGGGGTTAATTTATTTATCAGGGAAAGAAACTGAAGATTTTGAAAAACACGAGAACGCGTGATTTTGTTCATAGATTTGTTCAGGGAAAATGCAGCTTCGCACACGCCATTTTGTCAGCTTCGCTTAAATGATTTATCACTGCATAACTCCGTACGTTCATGTATATGACAATTTCAGCTGAATCTTTCGTTTTAATCTTCCCGTAAAAATAAAGCGGTGACTTTCCAGTGTTCGTATTTATATTATTCTCACATACTATTCAGATTTATTCTTAAAATGATACTTTGGATAAAATCAAATTATGGACATTATGATTCTGGCACATTGTTTCATATATCATGCCTTTTTCATATTGCATATAGTGAATGCGTTACAAACAGACAATTAAATGCATTATATTTAAGCTTTGTAAAACTTTTATTGCAGAGTATTCGCTTGTCTTTTCACTCAGTTTGTGTGTGAAGCTATTGGCTGCTAACCTCTTCGCGCATTAACATGGTTATTAATCTTTAAATCATCGCTGTTTTGTGGGATTGGACTGCATATATTTCATTTATTCGTATTTGTTCTTAGGAAAATATAGTGCTATATGTAAGATTCTACTTTAGAATTTTATTATTTTTTAATATTATACTGAAATTTCAGTGTCAGATTGTACAATGAATAAATCAGTAGATCTCAGCAAGCCACTTTCAAATCTCGCTTAAAATAAACTAGATATCTACGATGCCAAAAATTTGAGCGAGTATACACATTCATTCTAATGCCTATGTTCCTTTAAATATTTAGCAATTCGCATTGTGGCCAATAGACATAATCGATATAATTTTATTTTTATGGTCCTACATCTCTGAAAACTTTCCGTCTGCTTTTAAACAAAGAAAAAAAAAAGATAATCAAATGAATTTTAGAATATTCTGCTTTTATATGTTGATACAAATAATATTCATATATGCATATTATGTATTAATATATTCAGTTTATTAATTGTATTTTTATGAAATACGTAGACAATGCCGGTGGCAATGTCTTGACCCTTTAGGCTATGAATATTACTATTACCAATGTGTTTGTTGCATTTTGTGATAATGTACATTTCTGATGGCGTTCTGATGCGCCCTGAAGCATAGAAGATTTAATCTACTAACCTCGGTCAAACTAAGTGAAGCATAGGTACTGTTGTAGTTGCCGTGTTGAATGAATTGTGTCCTTATTATATGCAGCTGTGTAAAAAGTTGATTCAACTGTTTAAGCATCACGCGATTTAGTGTTTATAGAATTTATTATTTTTTTTAATGATTAACATGTATCCAAAGTGGGTTTTTTAGGTTTAAAATTGTAGATTCCTTTTAATATTAACGATATTTGGAAGGGAATTTCATAGAGTTTCCAAATTTGATGATGTGCGTTCACAGGCGTTTTTATACGAGATGGATTTTCATGGTAAGTAACGCTTAAGAAAGCATACAGAATTATAAAATCACTTTTTTGATTAAATATAAGTACTCCTTTTCATTTCAAGAAAAACAATTTCTTACAAATTTAAGATAAGCTTACTCTTACGTAGCTTCGATAAACTTGTGTAACAGCAGAACCTTACATAGCAAAAAGCATATATGCACTTAGCAAGCAGTAAACATGTTTCTACTTTTTGAATAAGTCAGGAATGTGATAGGAGAACAAATAAGTAATTGAAATTAACGTTCACAGTGAAGGTGATTTCACTGTTTATGGAGTTTTATAATTACAAATATTACACGGGTATTTATTACATTAAGCAGAAGCATTTTTTTCTTTCAGTTGTGACTGGTCACAGTTTACAACGAATATAAATATATAGACGATTCAGTAAAAAATATGGGTTACGACGCAGGAGTATTGACACATATTCCAACGTAAAGATGAACAAGAATATAAAGATTTCCTCTATACAGGTATATTCTCTAAAGCTTCATAAAGTCACTGAAATCCTGCAATCGGCGAGGGGCAAAACATTCGCCCACTATTAAAATAGAAAGTAGAAAAGAAACGAAGTGCGGACGTCAATTACTATTACCATATGCATAAGCAAAGCCGTTTGAATTTTTCCAAATATTAACATACATCTTCCCTTTCATTACTAAATATAACAGAAAATTACGAAAAATAAACAATTAAACTCACTGGATGTTTCTTAATACTGGACATTTCCTGATTTGGTAGAGTATTAATGAAAATAATCTCTTCAGAAACAGAGTTGTAATTCTAAATAGACTAACCAATACCCAGGTATTGATGCATTTATGTAATTCTGTGTTAGAAATATAATATTTATGGTAAATTTAAGTCTGTAGTGAGATATATAATTCATTATACAGAATATAGATAATTGTCTACACTTCCCCAAAAAATATATGAAATATAACATTTTCAATACAAATTACTGTAGTCATAAAAACGGTCTCATATGAATAATAAGAATTATAAAAACCTACCAGAAAATACTGAATGACGAATTATTCTGCTGCAATATATTTCTATTCGAACATAAGATATATAAAATATACAATACAATTTCCATTACACTATGATTAATTTCAAAGGGACATATATCCAAATTGGTTTGGTTTTTTTATGTTTGTCAAAACTGCAGTTTATCCGTACATACATACGTATATATGTATACGTATATATATATATATGTGTGTGTGTGTGTGTGTGTGTGTGTGTGTGTGTGTGAGTGTGTGTGTGTGTGTGTGTTTGCGTGTGTGTATGTGCTTGTGTGTATATAAATATACACACATATATATGTGCGCGCGTGTGTGTATTCTTTTATTGTTGCATTCGAAATACCCACGCGGTTGTAGACACGCTGGAGCAGCAATGAGATTTTCCACTTATACGTATAAATATTGTTCACCTGAATTCCCGAAGGACGTTTTATTTCATATCACTACTCCGCTATGTGTTTTCTTCATGGTTGTAGGCCCTTTTGGTGAATGAGGGAGTTGACACCACTTTCACCATTTGTAAATCTGACCGGGCCGTAGGTTCAACCTCTGTTGTGGAGACAAGAATAGCTCTTTCTTTCTTCAATAAACCTAAGTCCTCATTATACAGGTTTCTTTAATGTTTGTGGTAGGGTATCGACGAGCTGTGGGATTTTGAACCCTAAACCATTGAGCTGCCTGCTCCAAAATCGACATGAAGTGGACGGTGCCTTTCGTACATTACAACGACATCAAGGTCGGGCATTGGTATAGCATCTAATGCCTTAATTAGTTACAGCCCATCCATGGTTTCGACTTGTACAACATGATTTACATATCAGTGAAGTGTGTGTCTGTATATACATAAAATCGCTACATGACCCTGACTAATACACACAGTTGTTAAAAACATTTAATAGTAACCGTACAGTTATTATGCAATGATGGTGTGCTATTAATGTATTTCTTGCTGTTTAACCTTATTCAGTTCAGAATAGAGAACAGATTTCTGCCTAACATCGTGTATTTTTCATACCCCACTAATATGCCAATAATTTAATAAATAGCTGATTTGGTAAATACGCAGCATTTCCGAATGTAACTGCAAGGACTTGCATTGAACAAAATTGCAAAGGATGACTATGTTAAAGTATTATTTAAATTTTAATTAAAAACTGGAACCAAAATATAATCGAAATCAATTATAAAATGCATTTCCAAAGCAAGGAATCAATTTGGAGTACGCAATAGATTTCATAGATTTAAACCATGATTCCTTATGATATATTCTGAGATTGTGATGCTGTGCAAAATTCAATTAGCAATTTTCTATATCGTTTTCAAATCGGATGACGAACGTAACTGAAAAAGATTAACACAGATATTAACTTGAATTATCCTTAATTCCAGTGTATTAGAATGTTGAATTTCCGTTTGACAAATAGGAGTAAATTATTTTCAAGACGAACAACATCACGCCTGCAAAATATTTTACAAATATTTTTTTTTACTTTTGTTAAGGCTAAACCTGATGATCTTACAGTTACTATCACAGAAATAGCATACATACATTAGAGCGCGAAGAAATGTGTATGGCTGAACAATAATTTAGCGAATTTAGTGCTAATTCTCTCTAAACAAATCCTAAGATTAAAGCACCTTTCAAGTTTCTGCCCGTCGGTGCAGAGGTATAAAATTCGGTGCATTTGTAATATATGCATTCAATGAGTGTGGGGAGAGTTGATTACGATTTAAAGAGCTTTATTTGGGAAGGTTTTGAAGGAAAGCAATGAGCATGTGATTGCATTAGCTTCTGAATAGAATACTTGCACTTAATAAACTGATCCATTATTCATACGAGAAAGGAATGGAAACAGTATTTCTTATAATTAATACATTAAAAATGTTACTATATTTAGCAACTGCGCAAATATGCTATACTGAAATGCAGAGCAATTATATATTATAAAGGAGCAAATGAAAAGAAAATTAATTAAGATTACGGCCGCGCTGGAAAATATTATTATAATTTACAAACAGGATCAGAAAAATCACAGCATTCTAAAAGTTATATTGAAAACAGAAAGAAAAATATTCCATACATGTTTATAAAGTACACATTCCTTTGGTAGATTATTCTATTGCTAACAATTTAAAGAATGCTCACGCAAAGCCATATTTGCAACTGCGTAGTGATGATATGTTAACAAATTTAGCATTCCCTGTATTGATTGAACAGCTTCGTATCATAGGAGTGTATATTCAATATAGTTTTAAGATGAAATATGATTCATTGATTGTATTCATAAAACTTATGGAAGATATCGAAAAGGCATACATCAAAACACAGACACACACACATACTTTAACGTGGTGCCATAGATTGTTGCACATAGAAGTTACGAAGTAAGCAGATATATGAATTCAGAAAAAGAAACCAGTCATTCTGACCAAGTTAGTAGATCTTCATGAAGATACCCTGAAGGCCATCAGATTCGGATAATTGACCGTTATAAGCACATCCTCCATGAATCTCAGTACGCGGAGTAGAAAGCTGGGTTCTATTTAATCGAAGTTGAATGTAGGGTATTCATTGAACCGAGTGTTAGGCATTGATTGTTTCATTAGGCATGGCTCAGGGATACAAATAACATCATGAGCGATGTCCAGGAAAATTCGGATAGGCATACAAGCACACACATATATACACATGTAATATAAATAGATATTAAAGGAACTAGAAAAAAGTAATTGATGAATTGATAAACTTTATAATATGATATCATATGATATAACGAATAATCAAAAGAGATGTATAGCCTACAATTTGTATCGAATCATATCAATGAGTGAAGATTCCCTAAACATAAATCACATTTATGTATATGAATCTGGTCAGGGTAATATTTTTCTTCAAAATACAAAAAATATTCTTGCAATGATCAATGATAATTATTATTCTTTAAATTTTCTATAAAATTTATATAATATATTAAGAATTTATAATGAAGTAGGAAATATACTTTTGTATATACCATTATTAAAAACTAAATAGTGATATATTTTATTTACACACGAAATTCATAATATATATATATGTGTGTCTGTGTGTGTATTTATATATATATAACGTCTGATCTGTGACTACTGGCCGAAATCAGACCGCCATGTTGAATCGTTAGCTACTGCACGCATTTTATCCTCTCCTTGTTTCTCTCCGTGTTTCTTTTCAGTGTATCTTTCTGTTGAAGAGCGTAGGCTCGAAACGTAAAAGACTTGTTTTATTTCTATTCCTGAGCGCCATACTAATGCAATTGTTTGTTTGCACTCCATCTGCCGTCATATTTTGTTAATTCTCGTAAGCTTCCCGTTATATATATATTATATATATATATATATATATCTATATATATATATATATATATATATATATATATATATATATATATATATGTATATATATATATATATATATATATTATATATATATATATATATCTATATATATATATATATATATATATATATATATATATATATATATATATATATAATTGAAACAAATCGAGTCAAGTAGGTGTGTGGTTGGTCATTTAGCTTTTAACCATTAGAATCCTTTCTGCACAAAGTAGCTTTCCCGGTGAGACGGTACTTGGTTATGTTACCGTTTCCCTGCATTGTAACATCTGGTTGTATTTCCTCAGGTGATATGTAAATACTCACTCAGTTAGTTCACAATTCTTGGCCCAATTAATATCCTCTCTGCCTGTCATGGCATAAATTTATTAATTGCTAAAGGACTTTGGCAAACATTTTTGAATATCTAGTTATAGCGTAAATGTGATTCTGCTACTAGTAAAAAGGTTACCGTTTTAAAGAGATGATCATTTGATTTCTCTTTACTGTTGATTAGTTATTCAAAGTTGATTAAATATGCAATTGTTCTTAACTGACCTCTAAGAGTCGCATTATATATACACATAAAAGTTCATTCCCTTATACATTCATATACATACTAACGCTCATGGACGCACACCACACCGACACGCATGTACACAAAGATAATTTTCTTCAATTATCTATTCTTAAACGACAGATATCTAATGCAAGCAGTGAAGTACGTATAGGACTACAACAGGTTAGCACAAAATGGAATCTGTAGGTGGACGAGCATTTTACAGTACTGTACGCTCTTAACAGAACACGTCTGGGAAGCAAAACTATGAGCATACAGTCATGCCCGTGCATATAAATGTATACAGGATAAATGTGTCTTGCTTTGGATGGACGTTTTATGTTATGTAGATTTCTTGTCAGAGATATTGCGCAAGGAATATCATATTACTTCCGAACTTACTCCATACACAATGATATTACAATATCTATTTCAAGATTTGTTTTCGTAAAATTTCCGCTGTGTAAATTTTCCATTATTATTTATTTCTAGTAAATTGTCAAAAGAAACTATTATTTATTTGTGTTCAACAACCCGGGGGAGTGTAACAACACTGATTTTCAAAATATAATCAAGTTCTGTGGGTTGTATGTACCAATAGAGCTTGAACTATTTAAAGTCTATTCAAAACTTACTTATTACAGGAATGACTGTGTGGTAAGTAGCTTGTTTACCAACCACTTGGTTGCGGGTTCATTCTCACTGCGTGGCAACTTGGGCAAGTGTCTTCTACTATAGCCGCGGGCCGACCAAAGCCTTGTGGGTGGATTTGGTAGACGGAAACTGGAAGGAGCCGGTCGTATATATGTATATATATATATATATATATATATATATATATGTGTGTGTGTGTGTGTGTATATGTTTGTGTGTTTGTGTTTGTCCCCCACCATTGCTTGACAACCGACGGTGGTGTGTTTACGTCCTCGTGACTTAGCGGATCAGCATAAGTGGCCGATAGAATAAGTACTAGGCTTACAAAGAATAAGTTCTGGGGTCGATTTACTCGACTAAAAGGTGGTGCTCCAGCATGGCCGCAGTCAGCTGACTGAAACAAGTAAAAGAGTAAAAGAGAGAGTATTCAGAATCCGGAAAGTACAGAATGCCATGTGTCTGCATTTCAGGTATCAAATACGTCGAATACCTAAACATGAAGTCTATAAATTGCTTAAATGTTAGTCAATATTCATTATCTGAGTACGTCCAGTGTCTTGCAATGTATTTAGAAAAAAATTCAATCAGCTTCTGTTGAAAGGAGGTATTTATCGTCTCTACATTCTCATTATAAATTGTTCATATACAAACAACACCATGCCACCTCATTCAACATCACATGGAGATAAATGACAACGAAATCGGCTCTAAATATTATTTAATACCTGATCACTTCTAACATACGGAACAGCTGGGCGCTAGCTCTTCATTTACGTCATGAAAAAATAATATTTTTAATCTACTCCTATTCGTGGCATTTTCTCTTCACATTTTCTTTTGTTATTTTTCCATCACAATCAGTTGATGATGCTATCGACATACCTCCTGAATATTTCAGATCCGGTGGGTATCTTCGGATATTTGTTTTGCTAATATTCTTAAAAGAAATCCCAATAAATATCGAAGGTGTCAACACGTTTGGCTTTTATGAGTATAGAAAGTGTTAAGGCTCGTATATTGGGAACGTTAGAAATTTTGACGCTTCACATCAAGCAAATATGATAAGCCATACAAAATCTCTATGGATTTTACAGAAACCTTAACGTTATTATATGCCAATATTTTGCAGTTTAAACCGCTGCTTCTTCGTCAATACGAATTAATAAACATCCAGTTGCAATGGAATTTGAAGAGTCTTGAAAGAGCAAGCACGCACATTATGTTAACCAAGATTCTGAAGCGGTTAATATTTTTAAGCAATAATGAACGACTCGGTTTGTATAAAAACGAATTGGTTCAGCCAAAACATATTTGTAGACATGCTTTTTTGTTTTATTAATGCATGAAAGTAATTAACGACCGTGGATAAAAAGTAGATATATCATATATATCATATATATATCATATAGATCATATATATATATATATATATTGTATCCATATCGTAGATGTATCGTATTCATAGCCATATTACATAGAACAAACATTGCTTCATTTGTAGTAGTTGTTTTAGTAGTAGCAGCCCCAGCGGTAATAGTAGCATTAGTAGTAGCAGCAGCAGCGGTAATAGTAGTAGTAGTAGTAGTAGTAGTAAGTAGTAGTAGTAGTAGTAGTAGGGCAGCCAACTTTTATCAAAAACTATAAGATCAAGTTAACAGAACGAAAAAATAAGGTGACGCTTCTATAAATATATTTGGAATCCTTTATAAAAAGGCTCCATGAATCGGTAAGGCAATAAATATGTAAATCTTGCGTAGAGTTATCTATCTCCTATAATTTCCTTGGAAATTGAAGATGTGTTTTGAACTTCGCTATTGCGGAATTTAAGTTTATATCATAATAAATAATAGAGCTTAAACTCTCTACACGAAATGTGAGGAATGATTTGAAACAAGTCTCGCAAGGAAAATTTTTGAAACTGACAACAAACCAATGTTTTATATATTAGAGGGGAAGCAAAATTTGGTTTTCGCATATTTATCCAGACATTTTTAAATTCTGAAGAAGCGACAAGATGTGAATTTACTGAAATCAAACTCAACATCACAATAGCAAAAATTTTTTAATGTGAAATCTCATTATATAAAATCAACTTTGATATGGGTGTCGAAGCAGTCGAACTATACACTAGAAGAGTCACATGTATACATATGATAACACACCAAAAGGATTGTAAGTGGGTACTATATTTAAACTAGATGTATATAAGTGTTTTGTCCAAATATTCATTTACAATATCGAGACGATAATTAATAAGTAATTACTCACTTTGACCCAAACAGCTAACAGATTTTCACTTTCAGTTACATTTCTAGACGTATCTAACACTGCTGGTACAGCCCGATCTTATTCAGTTGCCATACTTCACATCATTTCGATTATTTTTCACGAAAGAATACCTTTGTATATTTGCGTAAATTATTTTATCGCATCGCTTCAAACTGACGAAGATATTTGAGATTTGTATTTGAACAGCAACGATTGGATATGTGTAAAATCTTCACAGATCCTATATCTTAAAACTTTCGAATATTAAATTTACTTGAATCATATATTATTCAACCGTGAGATAGTATACTATTATCTAAGATCCTTGTATGATATATGTGGATATATTCTCTGTGCAAGATTAACTGTTGAATATCAGCTTGGGGTAGAAGTTATTTATATTTTACCGCATTTAAACGCATTACACGTTATATTATATTGCTCGAACATTTCTCACTTGCAGTGAATATAGATTTATAATGAAATAAAGTAAACTTAGCTATGAGATTATTTTATGTCAT
>NC_043015.1:2795834-2798334 GCF_006345805.1 Octopus sinensis
CACACACGCACATACACACACATACACACACAAACACACACACACACACACACACACACACACACATATATATATATATATATATATGTATACATATGCATACCTTTATATAATATATATATATATATATATACACGTACACGCACACACGCACATACACACACATACACACACAAACACACACACACACACACACACACACACACACACACATATATATATATATATATATGTATACATATGCATACCTTTATATATATATATATATTATATATATATATATATATATATATGAGTGTGTGTCTGTATTCAGATGCACGTAGACATGTCATTCATCTACGGGTTAGTTGTATAAAATGCCTGTAAACTATATTTCCAGCGTACTTCACATACATGTAGTATTAGTGCGAGATATATACTTCATGAGCTACATCTGTACGAACTCTATAAAGCATAACGTCTAAAGGGATATTTATTTCGCTTACATATATTATTTTACATGCATATAATAAAAATTAAAAAAAACGGCGTGGATGTTTTTGCATTTGTATGAGCGTTTATGTGTGCATATGTCGTAGTGTTGTGAATGTTGGTGAATGGTGTATATGTATGTGTTTATTTATTACCGTCAGTAAACATTATAGAATCTTTCGAATGGAAGTTTAAGTGTTTTTCTTTTTTTTTTTTTGGTATCATATTTCTGGAAGCAGACATTACAAACCTACTTACAACCTACGCACGCGAGCATTCACGCACGATCACAAGTATAATAAAAAATATTTTGTATATATCTCTGTGTGCGATTGGTGCTTGTATGCACATGTCTGTGAAGGCGTTCATGATATTTGTAAAAATAAATAGCAGCTGATTTGCTTCTTGCGTAACCTACTTATGTCACATTGCAGACCATAAGAATGCGGAAGAAGAAGAAATGAAATATAAGGTACAACTTAATTTTTTCATGCGTTTCAGGAAGAAAAGTAAAAAAAAAATAATAAATAAAACATCTATTAAAAACCTTGAGACACTGAATACAAAAAATACTCGCAATGTATTAATTTTGAGGCGACAATCAATCAGTCTGAAATAATTGCACGGAGATGGAAAATATCCTGTTTCCTAGTGAAAAGGAATATCGTGGAATATTTGAAAATAATTCTGTTGTTTTAAATGATGGTAGTATTTCATGAGAAATATTACGCTCTTTTTTAATATATGTCTGGATTGCGTTTCTCTATTCTCTTGTCGTTTTAGTTGATTTATATGTTTATATGCGCTTGTTTGCGTTTCAATTTATGTGTGTTGGTCAAGATCTCGAAGAGAAGCTCGTCGCACGTACAGCATATTGGATTACTTTCACCCAACACTTACTTCTTTCACGTAACTAACATCCATAAAACTACTACTACTACTACTACTACTACTACTACTACTACTACGACCACGACTACTACTACTACTACAACAACAACTACTACTACTACTACTACTACTACTACTACTACTACTACTACCACTACTATTACTATGCGATTAGTGCTAACCGCTAGTATTACTGATGCGAAGAGCAATTTATGCACGTTTCGATACTAGTTCTGCAATTTTAATTGTTGAGGTAACTAGATACAATCGATGCCAATAAATGATCGTTTTCATGATAGTGGTAACGATAGAGATGATAATGATATTGATGGCGATGTTGAACGTGGCGACGAATATGATAAATTATTTTATAAAGCTACTATTGGTACTTTTTACAGTAATGGCAACATGTATTGTACATTGACTAGAGCAACGTAGAAGTGGAGCGGATAAAAAAGAAAAATTACCTGACGTTAAGACCTGCTGCAATCACTATTGATAACAATCAGATAAACAACTGGATCCCTTTTTTTGATTGAGTATTACACAAAAGAAATGTAGATAGATTTATTTAAGCTGCAAATAAGAACGTATATGAATCTGTCGGGTTGTAAGAAATAATCATTGCATGGCATTTGGGACGAATGCAATTATACATAGTCTTGAATTAACGCATACCCTTTGAGGCAAGTGCGTATGGAATTGTGACTTGCTTCTCCACGTATCAAAATATTCGCTTAATTCCACAATGGTTGCATGGTTTATTCAAATTTGTGAGAGATCAATTTACATATGATTGGTGGATGTCACGTATGTCCAGATTCTTTTGAGTTGTTCTCTTCCATCAGAGTTACACATGTGATTTCTACATATGCATGCTGATATTATATGTACACAGACGCACACACACACAACCGCACGCACGCGAAAACACAAACACGCACACACGAATGAGTACGTATATCAAATTTGGAAGGAGGAAAATGTAACTGATTTTTTTAGTATTCATTACGATTGTTTTGACCCATCTATAGTAGTGAATAGCAATGTGTCTCAATCCTATTTTCTTTATATTTTATTCTATAAGCGCTACGGACACGATGGAATTTCTGTCGTAAATCCATTGGCACACCCCCTA
>NC_043015.1:2803334-2810834 GCF_006345805.1 Octopus sinensis
TCTTCTGTCTTTATGTCCTGAGTTCAAATACTACCGAGGTTGACTTAGCCTTTCATCCTATCAGGGGCCGATAAATTAAGTGCCAATTGGGCACTGGGAGGTCAATCTGATGGACTGGGCCCCTCTCCCAAAATTTCGTGCCTCGTGCCTAGAGTAGAGACGATTCTATAGATATTACAGCCAACATCGGTTTTTGCTACAACGTTTCGTATCGAGATGTCAGGTGTAATCATACAATGAGATTGAAGACAGAAACGGGTAGTGAGTGTATGTGCCATATTTCTGAGATCTTTTGCCCATTCATCATCTCCAAACACTTTGCTTATATAACCACCGCATACAGCAGTGTTAAGTTATTGGATATACGAATTTACATATTAAACGCATGCCTGGGACTGGTACGTAAAGACTAATGTGTTGTTGGTACGTGGTATTTCGTTATGCAAACTTAATATACTATAAAGAATAATAAATATTTACATCTGACGTCAGAAAACAATGCAGGCTATAATTTATATAGCATATCTGTAGAAATAGCCTTAACAAAATAATGTAAAACGCGCTGCTGACGCAGTAGAATGTGCTCTATACTTATTAAAACATATATCATATTCTATATTATATTATGGCTGTATAACTAAATACCACTTAACAACAAAACTTACTCATATTCCCGAAACTTCAGCATTAACACATACAACAGCAATCGAAGATTTTCAGCCTTTTAACATGACTTTGATAGAACTAGTTTCGATGGGATTAACCTTCTAATATAACACATTGATCTCTACGCAACATACTGAATTATTACAATATACATATTTTACAGGCGTACGAAGCATTTTCCCTAACAAATGTAATTTTTTCACGAAATGTATATACATTTTTTTCGAACGAATTGAGTATTTATTCACCAAGTGTATTACAATATACATAGTGGGAGGTGTTTGTAAGCCATTTAAGATACACACAAAAGCCGTTCGATTCACTTCAACATTTAAGTTTAATTCGTCAAAATATTTTCGTCGCTTTAAGACCGCGACCTGTTCATTGACAATTTTGTTTTTGTTAGATCAAATCACTTGCTATGCAAGTACATCTCCGTAATATACATAGTTTACACAAGAAACAAGTATTTCTTCACAAATACATTTTGAAATCTGCTATGCTAGATTTATTTGATCATTAATGCGTTTTATCTTAGCTGTAATTTAGGTAGATGATAGCTCTAATACCTCTTAATCGAAGGATTCCTTTTACTTCATTCGAATTGTTAGAAGATTTCTAAACCTATAGCGTCGGCATTTCGCTTGATCATAAATTTATATGTAGATAAAGTTATAATTATGAGAAATGAAATGACGCTCTGTGCGGTTTGGAAAATAAAAGAAAGTAGCAAAAATATTTTGAAAACAAATCACTAAACTCAAACAAGTATGCGATGCGTTTAATTTAAGACTATATAATGTAAAAACAAATGTAAATATTTTGGAGATAAATGTCTTAAAATGAAGATAAGTATGAGATCAATGGAAGCAACTATATGAATCTACCAGGAATAAGTTGAGGAGTATTCATTATTCAGCTTATACCTTCGATACGTATTTAATTGATGTGACTACTAAGGATGCGGACGTGTGTATGTGTGTGCGAGTGTGTGTGTGTCTATGTGTTAGTTCGCACCATGTACATATAGATAAATCATTTAGGGATGTACATATAAAGATATTTATGAAAGGAAAGCTCGCCTGAGAGAAAACCTACAGCTGGATAGATTTCATAACTGGATTGTATGTCCTTGGTATTACTTCAGCGATTTTAAGTACCCCACAAAGTAATTAATAGATTGCTGGTTTGAAATTGGCTTACGATTTTAGAAAGCCAATTTAGTCATTGAATAATTACCATGTAATCAGCTGTTGCCGAAATATGCTTACAATCGGATGTTACGAATAATCAAATTGGCTCATTTTAATTAGCATTTTAGATAAGTCACACTGAACTTATATTACAAATGTAGTGCATATGCATATTGAATGTGTGTATGTTTCTATATACGGGGTAATAGCATGATAAAGTAAGCCCTATCAGTTCATTACATGCTTAGCAATAAAAAGACTGTGTGAATTTGAGAGGGTAATAATATTTTGAGTAAAATTACAATTAACTGACACTCTTGAATTTTATTCTAATCAAAGTTAGGAACATTTCAGCAATCACTCATATTTATGTGTCTGTGTGAGTGTATGTGTGTGAGTGTATATTTACACATACCAGTATGTATATATCCACATACATATACACGTGTATCCGTGTATGTGTTCGTGTGTGCGCAGGCGTTTGTGTGTATACTCACGTCTATGTCTCTTTCTATATATTTGTATATACAGAACTGAATTATGTTGTTAAAACACATGGCTACATTTATATCTTATATCGTATAAAATCATGCAAATATCTGATAAAAGATTTTAAAAATCCTGCAAAATTTACTGAAGGAAGAGGAGTCTTACCACAGCAGTGAGAATCAACTTTACAGATATGCAATCAATGCAGATGCAGTATTCATTACTGCTTTTGCGAAGCCATTACAAGAAAATAGAGATTATGCGCTGAAATTTAAACGAAGTATTTATTTTCCGAAAGTGAAGAAGTGTATAAGATGAAATTTTGTGATGTTGCTCAAAAAATCATGTCATATCCATAGACATTTGCGTGGATTAAATTGAATTTTAAAGAAAATACGTCAATTTTTAACAAGAAGCTAAACCAAATAATATGATGTAATACACAATGAAGCTATGATGCTATATATGATCGTATAAAATTAGAATAAAACGAGTGAAACCTGCTCGAGGTAATACAGAATATATATATATATATAATATATATATATATATATATATATAATATATATATATATATATATGTATATATATATATATTATATATATATATATATAATATATATATATATATATATATATATCATATCATATACATACACCTCCGGTATTCTAGTACGCATATATTCCACGCCGCTTCACAATTATTTGCTTACTCTGGTATATATATATATATATATATATATATATATTCTATGTTTATAAATATATATATATGTATATGTAGACATATATTATTTTATTCCATTTATTTGACTACGGCCATTTTGGAGCCCTGCATTTAGTCGAACAAATCGACCCCAGGACTTATTCTTTGTAAGCATAGTACTTATTCTATCGGTCACTATTGCGGAACCGTTAATTTACGGAGACGTAAGCAAACCAGCATTGACTGCCAAGCGATGGTGTGGGAACAAACTTGCACACACACGCACACATACACATATATGACGGGTTCCTTTCAGTCTCCCTCTACCAAATGTACTCACAATGATTCACGATTCTATAGTACAAGGCACTTGTCCATGGAGCTGCGCTGTCGTACTAAACCCTGAACCCTGTGGTTGATAATCAAGTTACCTACCACACAATCACTCCTGTGCCTATATATAAGTTACAATTGAAGAACACGTGTTCTTTTCACCATGCATGTTACTAGAGAATTTTCTAATTGTTAAATGAGTATTTTATATAACTTCATAAAAAAAATTGAAAATAGTTTTCTTTAGAAGAATACCCGCATTGTACAATCTAGAACATCTAAATTTCTTCAAAATAATTAAAAATCCCCGGGAACATACATAATAATTCTGCTACTAGTTCATTCGGTGGATGAGCCTGCAAAACAATGTCCTCTCCTGAGATTAAACGATTTATAACTTATAATATGAACCAAATTATAATATTTTTTTGTTTCAATATATTAATCTAAAAAACGAAATTTATTTATTATACTTATTCTTCATCTCTTTTGTGTTTTATCGTAACTATGGTTTACTAAATAATCCTGCATTTATTCCCATTAGAAGACGGATGAGGACCACGTTTATCTGCTCTTACCCGTTTTATACTATGACTCTTTATAATACATACCATTATTTTACTTCTCTAATATCAATGTAATACGACTTAATTTCTGTTACCCCTAATTTTATCTGGCAATATATTTGTGATCAAAAGATGTACATCTCCTCTTGCATATAATTCTCTCTCGGTATCGAAATGTTATAATCTATACTAAGGCACTAAGTGTTTTACACGTAACTCACTCAGTACTTTATCGTTCCGGCGGTTTTACAACATACACCCCTTTCTACAATATATTTTTTGGTATTTTTTCAAATAACGTATGTTTTATTAGTTATTGCTATAATTATTAACATTATTTTTGACTCTACATATTTACACTTCCGTAATTACAGTCTCATATTTCTATTCTTTTTTATTTTCACTTTTTATATTTTCGTATTATTTTGCATAATTTTGTAAAATATATTTGTATTTCTTTTTATATTTTATACTATTGTAAAATTTTTCTATATTTTCATACATTTCTTTATAAGGTAGTAAGTACATTCTAATTACCTTTAATTTACTTTTATTATTAATAAATAATATTTCTTATTGTTATACTATTATATTTTGCTATTGATATTATAGTTTTACCTTTAACTCACCCACTACGTTATCTATCCAGTGGTTGTATGTTTTCCATTATACATCTCTTTCTATGATATATATTTTTTATATATTTTCTTATAAACTCTGTTTCATTATTGATTGCTATAGCTTTCTCTATTTCCATTCATTGATTTCCAAAGTCATGTTTTAGGGCCCATCTACTTCTCTCAAGTCTAAAACCCTATCTTCTTTAACCTTTCATCCTTCTAAATTATCTCTTAGTATAGCGGTTATTACTAAACTGTTGGGATTGGCTTTCTCTTATTCATTTATGTTCTCCGTTTCCGCTCTTCTCCTTTCGCTTCCCTTTTCTTCCCTCTTCCCTGCCCGGTAATAGTGATAAAGTCTGGTATTTTGGTGCCATCACAAATAAACTTAATGATTAAGTGAGTTGGTATGATCACAAATCATTGATTGTTACTCCTTGTCAATGGACAATAAACTTCTTCTTGGAGTGTATGTATATAACAAAGAGAACAAATTGCCAATCTTTACCACTTCTTATCAACGTCTTAAAACCACATAGTAAATAATTAGAATTTATGAGATACCTATCTCCTGGAGAAATACAGGTATCAGAATGTAATATTAAGAAAGTTCAAGACATATCATTTATAAAAATTTTCAAAGAAATATTTTCTTTGCAAAATTGCTTAAACATTCGGTATATAAATAACTGAATTAAATTTTGATGCATGATTTCTATATTAAAGTTTAAGGATTATCTTACTCTTATTCATAACACCTCAGTTAGACTAATTAACATTCCGGTATTTCAGCAATGGGGAATTTGTAAGTAGGTATTTATCCTTGCATAAACGTAAATATAGCCCCTACTCTATCGAATGTTTTAAATTATATATTACAACTGATAATTGCAAACCCTTTTCAATGGAATATTGTTAATTGTTAGTTCCCCGCAATCATTTCGATGAATCGATAGTTTAAATACAATTAAATGAAATATATTAAAAAGCAGCAGGTGACAACTGTCCCAAAAATTTGGGATTCATATATTTTGAAATTGTATAGAAACTCCATATGTCTCATAGATAACTTATTTAATTGGAAATATTCTTGGCTGGGAGGTCATACATATTTTGTCTCACGTATATAGTGAAATGCTCCATGAGGATTCCCTATTAACAGTTACAAATTATTATGCTTCTGTTTATAAGGCACTGTCTGAAGTCATTTATATATTGCTTAATAATTGCATCTTATTCATTACTTGTGCATTGGATTCTAGTCTAGTCAATTTTCTTGACAGCAATTAAGAAATGTTAATACCCATCCTCCAGAAAAACTTGAAGTTTACAATATATGGCTAAATTAATAGTTGAAACTTTACTAATGAACATATCTGCTAGAATTTTTTAACTTTCTGACAATGGCATCTTTACATAATACGCCCTTCAGGAAGAACACCTTACAAAGATGTGCAAATAATAATTAAATAAGATATTACATTGCATTTAGTTATAATTGTTGCTATAAATATTGCCAATAAGAGGTGTTTACTGAGAGATATTAGCAAGAGTTATAAAAAGGGTACCCGTAAGTCGGGAGTATCACATTAATGGAGCTTCTACTAATTAGACAACAGACAAATATATATGATAGACAGAAGGAAAAAATGCTATTGTAATACACAAAATATCAGCACTGGACTTACGCAGACAATATTAGTAGTGGACAAAATTGAACTATGGATCTATTTACTTTACAGTCTGGCATGGAACTTTGAATTTAACATGATGGTACATACACACACACATATATATATACGCACACACATATCTTAAGAAAGAATGGGTGGAGGAGAATTTCAATTATGCCCACGTGACGAGTTGTAATGTAAATATATATATAGATATATATATATAACTATAATAATAGAAAAAGGCACAGTTATCATAGTTTTAGATTATTTTATATGAAAATGTATTGAGGTTGTCGACCGGTTTCACTGCAATATGAAGTGAATGGTGTATAGGTAGATAAATAGATAGTTAGATATGTATATACATATACATATACAAATATATATATATATATATACATATATATATATATATATATATATATATACACACATATATATATATATATATATATATATATATATATATATATACAGACATACATACAAGCACATAGATATATAAGCATGCATACATATATACATAGGTAGCTTTATGTATATATGCATTTATGTATATATGTATGTGTGTATATATATATATATATGTGTGTGTGTATGTGTGTGTGTATCTGTGTATGTGTGTGTGTGCGAATCAATTAAATATGATTCCATCATTATATACATAAATATAATTATAATCAGTGGTCAGCTAACATACCGAAATTAAAAAGAGAAGCTAAAACCATTTCAACTATCATAAGTATCTCCGAGACAATAACACATTTATGTAGGCAAACACAAAAAAGTTATGCATTCACATGACTTCGTTTAATTACAGACGCGTATCGAGATGAAAGTATATTATATTTACCTATTTCTCTCCTCAGTGTAATTAATTGAAATCATGTGGTTTCATCATTTTTCTTTTTGATTACATAAATATGTTATTGTCTAGGAGATATTTATGGTAGTTGAAATGGTTTTAGCTACTAGTTCTAATTTCGGTACGTAGCGAAGCAGCTATCTGACTCCTGATTATGCTTATATTTATGCATATAATTATAGAATATTTTGTATATAATTCACCTTTAAAAGATAATTTAACGTACTGACTACTTGGTAAAATTATTCATTAATTGATCTTATCTTATATTATATATATGTGCATATATATATATGCGTATACATACATACATATATATATATATAATATATATATATATATATATATATATATATATATATTATATATATATATATATATATATA
>NC_043015.1:2815834-2820834 GCF_006345805.1 Octopus sinensis
TATTTTTCTAATACATAGATTTTTGTGAGTGAGATATGTAACATTTTTCTTTTCCGCTGCGATATTTGTAGCTTAAATAAGAAGAGAACATTATGTTATGTAATATGAAGTTGAAATGCCTATGTATATATAATTATATATGTGTGTGTACATATATATATATATATATATATATATATGTTTGTGTGTGTGTGTGTAAATATAATTTTGGGAAAGAATATACATAGTTGTAGATAAAGATGCGTATATATGTACATATATGTATACAAGAATCTATATATATGTATACGTATACATGAATATACATATATATATATATATAGATATATATATATATATATATATATATATATATATATACATATATAGATATATACTATGCAATAAGGAAATATGTGGTTTATATATGCATATACATAAATATATTTTATTGTTTGTGTCGTATTTTTATACGAAAATATATAACGTGAGCGCTTCTTCGTGTGTGTGTATGTGTGCGTATTTGTGCGTGTGTATGTGCCTATGAGTTTGTGTGTGTTTGTGTCTGATTGAACGTGTGTGTGACTGTATGTTTATAATGATGATGTGGATTTATATATATATATATATATATATATGCATACATGCACGCATTTGGTCATCTCTCTCGCTCTCTTGCTAAGCAAATACGCACATGCGCAATGCATACACAAAAATATATATTATGTAATTACAACGCAATAATGGAGGACGTATATAAAGTGTATCAACCATATCGCATTTGCGTACGTGAATGTAAAGAAAACGAAGTTTATACATCGTATGATCGCAATAAATAAACGTAACAAACAACAACCTCAAAAATTAATGTGCAATAATTTTGGGAAATGATTTTCACTATCGTATGTCTCTATGCAGTTCAAAGAAAAGTTATGGAAGGCTCCATCTATTTTTTGAGATACTCTTGTCTATATTTAACAGAAATGTTGTCTATATCACTATTTCCATAATCACAGAATATATTAAACACACACACACACACACACACACACACATATATATATATATATATACACACACACATACTCGTGCGTAGACTCACATAGAGATATAACCCTGCTCAATATCAAAAGGTTATAAATCTAGCAAGTTAATTATACACACATCCATACACCCGCGTAGATACATACAAGCACACACGCACGTGCACACACAAATGGACATTCACCCGCACATACATATAGATTTATTTATGCATATATATATATATATACATATATGTATAAGCACATAGATACACATACTTATTTGTATATATATACGTGTGTGGTGTGTTTATATATATATATATATATATATATAAATGTATGTATATATATAAATGTAATATATATATATATATATACATATACACATATACCCATAAATTTGTATGTGTATGTGCTTGTACATAAATATATGTGCACGTACACGTAATATAAATTATATATATTATATATATATATATATATATATATATATATAATATATATATAATATATTATATACATATACCTATCCATGTTTCTGCCAAGCATACGTGGAGTATCCACCAGGCTACTGTAATATATAGAGACATGATGATTCCCAGCCTATGCAAAAGATGATTCACATAAATGTAGTTGTCGGAGAAATGTAATCCAGAATAAAAAGAAGAAAGATAGAAGGTTTAGGAATATATATATATCGTGGTCTCTAATCTTTAAATTAATATGTAGGACTAGATGGAATAAGTAACAATCCACATTATGTCTCATATATACAAAGATTAAATAATATATAAAGGTAAATAAATATATAACAAGATAAAACACAGCTGCTGTGTCATCTCGTCTGTCACTGCAGCAATTGAGTCTATGTCTGTCGCCTCTGCATATGTAATCAACAATTGCTATATATATAAATATATGGACGTCTTCGAATTCAGTTATGCAGCAAGATTAATGACAATAATGATCACACCGATGCAGTACTTATAGGAAAATGGAAAAAGAAAACCTGAAAGATTCTCAGCGTAGCGTATATCGCAGGTTCTGATCTGTAGTGACGTCTAGCCTTTAGCTTCAGCAGCTGACAAGCCTCGATGTGTAAGGTAAACTGTTAGAAGGGAGGTAAACTTCAGAATCCATAAAACGCTGTTGATATATAAAACAAAATATTTGATAAAATAAGTAAAACTAAAACATTATTTAGAAAATTATTAAGGAAAACTAATGAGAAGAAACAGGTAGGCATAGAGTTGGATAGAAGAAGAAAACATGAAAGAGGAATACCAAACAACGAAAATTATACGCAGGGTTACTAAAAGTTGTTTTCAGCCTCACGGAAAATCAAGAAATAAACTCTACTAAATGATATTTGAAAGATGTTATGATTGCTTCCATACAGGGCATACGGACAAAGGCACACTCACTCTCACACACGAATGAATAGACATATTATTATTTCTGAATTTCTCAACGATTGAAATTCAGTAACTTTACTTTAAAGTAAATCTGACAGATGTTACTACTGTTTAGGCCCTGGATACATCGTCCCCTGTTGGCTATAGGACAACTATAAAAGTCCTTATATTTTTTAATAGGGGAACTTAACATCCCCACTAAGCAGAAAGCAATATCTGTGGATCGCGGTTTCTGCGTTATTTTCTATTCCACGGTTCGAAAATATAATAGTTTCAGAGTGAAACACAAACACAACCACTGATCTAATAAATAGACACATTATTATTTCTAAATCTCTCAACGAGAGACATTCAGTAACTGTACTTTACAGTAAAGATTATTTGCCAGTATAATGTAGCAGTCCCGCTCGGGACGAATGTTACTGTTCTTTAGCTACAGGGAACATCATCTCCTGCTGACCATACGACACACTATTTATGTCCTAATATTTCCGAACAGTTTAGCATCCTCACTCACAACGAAGCAATATCTGTGAACCAAGGTTTCTTGTTTAATCCCCTTCCTAGACACAGAATAACTACTTGGCTAGAGGTTACGCTACGTTGTGCTAAGTGGGTATGCTAAACTACCTTGTTCGAAATTATAAGGACATGTATAGCGTGTCGTATAGCCGGCGGAAGGCGATGTTTTCTGGGGCTAAACAACAGTAACATTCGTCCCAACCGGGACTGCCACAATATGTTGGCAAACATTCTTTACTTTATATATAATTAGCATGTACGGATGTAATATTTCCATGCAGAAGTAAACGTGCACTGTAACTGCTGAAAATTGTTGATATCCCCACCGCCAAAAAAAAGGAAAATAAAAAGAAAGAAAATAAACAGCGAATTGTTTGTTGCATGCTAGAAAATAATAAAGACGATATTTCTTTTGCTTTTATTTATTTGGACTGCCATATGTAACGTGTTATTACATTTCTAAAGCACATAAGTCCTAGCAGCTACACTGTCACGTAGGAAATGCAACTGTGCAAAATTCACAACACCATCTCTTCGGTTATCTGGTCATCTGAAAAACGCTATGAAAATATACCGTTATATAAAGGGAAATTACTGTATTGGATTATTAGTAAAGACATTTTAGATAAAATAAATGCGAAAATTAAGACCGCTACTAGGCTAGTACAATGGTCCAATAGTATAGAAGTCGTACACTGGTTTAAAGCCATTAAGAATAAGAAAAAAGCGAGGTTTACACAATTCGATATTGTTGATTTTTATGCATCTATCTCTAAAGAACTGCTAGATAAAGCCCTCGTCAGTACAAATGATAAGGACATAATCTTCCATGCTAGAAAGACCTTACTTTTCAGTGAGAACGCAAAGTGAGTCAAAAATATCGACACAGAGTGTGCTTTCGATGTGAGCATGAGGTCATATGATGGAGCAGGCATTTGCGATCTTATTGGATTTTTTTTCCTAGATACTTTAGGTAAGACATTTCCTGACGTATATTTCGCCATCTACAAAGATGATGCCCTCGCTTTATCCGCTAATACAAATGGACCAGCACAGGATCATTTTAGGAAGGATATTAGATCTAAATAAGAATATTTATAAGCCTTATAGGAAGCCCAATGATAGACTTAGTTATATTAGTGTAGGTTCATGCCATCCCCCTATAGTATTCAAAAATTTAGTTAAAAATATTAGTAAGATAATTTTTAGCCTCTCCTTCAATAAGGACATTTTTAATAGCGTTGCCCCAGTTTATAATAAGGCTTTAATAGATAGTGGTTTTAGCGAAAAAATAAAATATACACCTGTTACTAGCCCAACAGTAAAGAAGAGGAAAAATAGTAATAGGAAGATCATCTGGTTTACACCCCCTTACTCACCTTCAATATAGGTAAATATTTCTTAACACTGATAGATAGACATTTTCCAGTTAACTATACGTATTGGAAACTCTTCAATAAACACAATTTAAAAATTAGTTTTAGTTCTACTACAATTTTTAAAAATATAATCAAACATAACACACAAAAAACACAAGAAAACAGTTGTTCATGCAGGAATAAAAAATTGTGCCCGCTAGATGGAGGTTGCATGACTGAGACCATCATCTATGAAGCTACCGTAGACTCTATAACCACTAAAGACACCGTTTCTACGAAGAAATACGTGGGCCTTACAGAGGGTAATTTCAAGGCCAGGTTCAATACCCACACCTTGAGTTTTAGGCACTGGAACAAAAGAAAAGCGACAAAATTATCTAATCATATTTGGTCTTTAAAAGATAAAGGTGTCGATTATAACATCCATTGGAAGATTTTGGCCAAATGTAAAACCTATACCAACGGCAGCGGAAGGTGCGGTCTATGCGACATGGAGAGATGGCTTACCTGGAAAAGCAGCTTAGACCCTACTAAATGTCTAAACTCATGGACAGAACTTTTCGGATCATGCCCAAATGTGACTAAATTTTTGTTACGTTAAAAGAGATAGAACTTGCTTTCTATGTTACGTCCCAAAAAGTTTATTATCTCATTATACCTTTTATTATTACATATTT
>NC_043015.1:2823334-2825834 GCF_006345805.1 Octopus sinensis
GGCATATAGGCTCAACTGACCACCTCTCCTCATCTGATCCATGTCCCAAACTTCCAATATTCCACTGCATCCTTCCATCTACAAACACGCATAGATAAAGGTAACTTTCAATCACAAACATACACTATACACATACACACGATTTTATCACAGACACACCCGTACACATATATATGTGCACACACCACCTGAACAAGCACACAACAACTTCTACACACAACACACACACTTACATATATATATAGATATGCACACACACACACATATATATAGATTATATATATATTATATATATATATATATATAATATATATATATGTATATATATATATATTATATATATATATATATATATATATATATATGTTTATATATATATATATATATATATATATATATATATATATATATATATATATATATATATATATACATGTATACATATCTATATGTGTGTGCATGTGTATGTACATGGAGGTTTGCGCGTTTACTTTATGTATTTGGATGCGTATACATATATAAATGTGTGTGTGTGTGTGTGTGTGTTATTAATAGTGCATATATATATGCAAGCATTTTCTGACAGGTTACTACAAAAAGATCTGGAAACATAGTTTTACGATCAACGTAACCAACAATTCCATTACAGAGTATCTTTACTATATAAAATCACATATATTATCTTATGCTGCCTCATACTCTAAAGAGAATTTATCTCTATGTATATATTTATATACATAGAAATGTGTTGGTTCCACTTGTCTCCTACTCCGTATTCAGTATTTGCTTCTCGGTGTTTATATTTACATCACCGACCCTTACGTCGTGCTTTCGTTTCAATAGCGATCGTTATTAACGCTGAGAAAATAAAAAAAAAACAGAACAAAAAACAATATGAAAGTAAGGCATCCACTAAGATGTGCAGATTATCAGATGTTTATAATTAGGTGAAATTGTGATGCTGTTCAGCAAATATCTGATGAGTTATTAGCAAGTATGTATTTATTTATGTCTATGTGTTTAAAAACAAATGAGTGAAAGAAGAAATCTGTTTTATATTTACATGGAGAAAAATATTCGTGTGTGGTCATGTGTCTATATATATATATATATATATATATATTATATATATATATATATATAATATATAATATATATATACTATATATATGTAGGATATTTTACGAAAAAAAACAACAAAAGACGAAGACATGTGGTGTACAAAAACAAACAGATGTATTAGTATAACGCTCAGGAATAGAAAAAGTATTTTACGTTTCGACCCTACGCTCTTCAACTGAAAGGGACACAGAAAAGAAAGAGAGAAACAAGGAGAGAAAAAAAGAGAGAAAAAATATATATGTATCTCTGTCCATCCATCTATCTATCTATCTATCTATCTATCTATCTATCTATCTATCTATCTATCTATCTATCTATCTATCTATCTATTTATCTATTTTGATGACAAAACATGATTTATGGTAATAATATTTTGATCTAGTTTTCAAGGCAGCCGAAATATAAGAAATAATCATAAGTCATATGTGTGTATGGTGTTATAGGAGAAAATGCGTTTATGAATGTAAGGCATCCACTTGGATGTGCAGATTATCAGATGTTTATATTACTTTAACTACTCAGTCATACCCTGTCTCCCTTTCCCTGTCACAGTGTGTATTTTGGTAAATAAATACACACACACTGATTAATACATACACACACATATTTAAACATACAAGCACACTCAAAGGTTTTAAGTCTCATACATGCCAATAAAACCAATTATTAAGAATGCATTCCCACTTCGTTATGTCTGATTTGAGAATCAATCAAGGTATCCAGACATCTATATGCAGTGGAAGAATGAGATTGCAAGCGTTGTTTTCTTGTTGGTTAAATAATATCATTCTATTGATATTTAGTTAAAATTTGTATATAAACATACACATATATATGCAAATATATGCATATATATACATGCATATATTCGTATGTTTTTATATACATAAAATATATAGATATGTGTGTGTGTCTGTACCTATGTATATATATATAAATATATTATATATTATTATATATATAGATATATATCTATATATATGGTGTGGTGTGTGGTATATATGTAATGTATGTATATACATGCATGCATATGTAAATGGATTTTTTTCCGAATCGATATCGATGTATACGTAGGATATTCTATATTAGTGTGGTGAATATGATGCTGATAATTCTGTTGTTGATGTCGACGACGATTACGACGACGACGACGACAACAATGGCGAGGATGTTACAGTTGGTCGATGTAGATTTGACAATAAACATATTTGTCAGTGGACATATATATATTGGTGTGTGTCGTGGATCGGCAGACAAATATACATACAAAACTGTAGCGTTTGCTGTTATATTGACGATGGTTATATTGTTGTTATCACTGGAATTTTGTTATTTACCTTCTTTCGCTATATATATATTTTTTTTTTTTATCCTAGAT
>NC_043015.1:2828334-2850834 GCF_006345805.1 Octopus sinensis
TCTTTAGAATACGATATTTGCCCGTGGGTGTGCGTCTTTGCTATATTCCAACCTGTCGCCAGTCCAAAGCGTTGCTTCTTTTAGAAAACGAAGAAGTTGTTTCACCATTCTCTATCAAAACCGTTGTACTACACTCACAATGTTTGATATCATGGCAATCGAAGCAGCTGCAAATAAAATATTTGAGGAAACGAAACGGCTATTGATAGAAAAAAAAAATATATTGAAGAAAACACATTTGGCCGAATTTGAACAAACGACAGATTGAAATATATAATATTATGTTATATATATATACACCACACACACATATATATATATATATAGATATATATATATAATATATATAATATACACATATACATATACACAAATTACTAGGTTACTAGGCAATGACCATGAGACAGTTTTAGATGGAACGTAACGAACACTTTAATTAGAGAGAATATTTACAAGTTAAATTTTTTTTTATGTGACAGCTTCTGTTTCCTGCACTTGTTCACTATATAATTCGCAGAGTTCAGAGTGGTTGAAGTAAGACTATTAATTTGATAAGAGCCACGATTTTAAACGTTATATGTCTGTGTCTGTGCATGTATGTTGCCCTGGGTGCACGTGTGTGCGTATATATGCATGTATATATAGATAGATATATGTATATATTTATGTTCACAGGCGTAGGAGTGACTGTGTATTAAGTAGCTTCCTTACTAGGCACATGGTTCCCTGTCCATTCCAACTACACAGTACATTGGGCAGGTGTCTTCTAATATAGCCTCGGACAGACCAAAGCCTTGTAAGACGGAAACTAAATGAAGCCCGTCGTATATATGTTTATATATGTATGAGTGTGTATATGTTTGTGTGTTTTCGCTTGTCCCCGAACATAGCTAGAAAACCGATGCTGGTGTGTTTACGCGCCCGTAACATAGCGGTTTAGCAAAGGAAACCGATAGAATACGTACTAGTCTTACAAAGAATAAGTCATGTCATCAATTTCGTCGACTAAAGGACACGCTCCAGCATGGCCACAGTCAAATGAATGAAACAAGTAAAAGAGTAAAAACGAAATACATATATGTATGCATAGTTATATGTACATGAACGTTTCTTGTAAATGAGTGGAAAGTTTACTAGTGAATGTGTTTAATAGTGAGGTACTACAAGAACATTTTTCTCTCCAGAGACACCAACTCTATATATATATATATATAATATATTTTATATTTATATACATGCAGACGTATATATATATATATATATATAAATAGAGAGAGAGAGAGAGAGGTAGAGAGAAGTTTTTGTATGTATTCATATCTATATATATGTGTAGGTGAATGGCCAATTGTTAGCATGTTGCACTGAAGATCGCTACATTTTGGGCTTCTTTGACAGACCGTCGGGGTGTTGTTTCATTGAGGAATAAAATCCAGTGCACACAACAATAAACAAGTATGATCGACTAGCCTCCCATTCAGATCAAATGTCTTCTTGCTTGTGTAGACAGTGGCGGCGTTTGATTTGAAATCTAGAGCTGTGCGAATTGCATTGTGACCAATGAGGAATATCAACATCCATTAATGCACACACGACTTGAAATTTGCATAAGGAATTATTTGCATGTAATAAATAAAAGGAAATACATTGGAATAAAATTTTATAGCCTAAATTATACTAACATTTTTATGCTCAAGTTTATGCTTCCATTATTATTTTAAAAGATAGACTCTAATTAATTAATTCGTTTCTAATCCTTAACTTGATTCAGAGAAATTTTTAAAAAAATGAAATTTCGTGGAAATATAAATCTTCAAATCTCTTTTGGTAGGAAATATGGATGGGCAGCTGTTGGAGGCGACCCAATTTCTTTCTTAATCATGAAAAAAGTTTCTACCGTTAGAGCAAATTAATTTGAATTTATCAATTTATTTTAGAAATGTAAGTGCACGTAAAAGATACAATTCTTTCTTCTAATACTGCAACGTATATGCATTTGAATGCATAGAATGTCACAATACATATTCATAAATTTTCAGAAATATAAATATGCGCATGTCAGTGCGTATACGAAATGCTCTAAGTAATTAAAACTGTCTTACATTTATAAAGAATGTATAATAATGTATGAATAATGAAGACCTATAGAATGCAGCAAAATCAAAGAGAATTGATATAGAACACTTGAATTGCAAGTATAAATAGGTGTCAAATCTGACAAAAATTATTCGAGAAATTTTATTTTGAATCATAATGAGGTACGAGTGATATGTAAAATTAAACAAACGTTATTCTAGGAAGCCTGAAAACCTGTTTGAAAGCAACACCTTCCTAAATGCTAAGATATTCCGCTATATAATATATAGCTATACATATATTGATTCAGAAACAAGATACGCCTAATTGATGATTATTGTAAAATGACATATGCTAGCCCAGTATTCTAACGTCGACAAAGGTCTGGATGATTTATGTCAAACAGGATGATCTAATAAAAGGTTAAAACCGCGGTCCACCATCTTTTAACCGTGGCAAAATATGTTAGGGAGTTGAGAGAACGGATTGATCATGAAACATATATAAAGTGTATCTCGAAATAATAAGTATAGTAATTGTGATAATGTAACATGATTACATGGAAATATATGCAAACATATTCAGAAGTCACAAATTAATAAATATTCTGATGAAGTGCCGTAAGAGGAAAATGAGCTTTCTAACAGATAATGCATGCAGCAAACCCAAGGAGGTAATTCTTCTCAGCCATGTGCTAGCTAGCGTTAGCTTATTTTCATTTCTTACTCTCTCTAACTGTATTAAAAAAAAAAGTAAAAAATATTGTCTCACAACTTTTGCTGTCTCTGTTGCGCGCTCTCTTCGTGTACGCAGACATAGGCGCATATATATATATATATATGTTTCATATGTATGTATATGTATCTATCAATCTATATATATATAACTATATATGTTTATATATATGTATACATATATATATATATATTATATATACATATATATATATATACATATATATATATATATAATAACAATTAAGGAACGGCCATAATAGGCCATTCACCCCCTAGAAATAACAGCCAAAGCTTCTACTAACCGCAAATAAAGATTAATTCCGTAAACAGAGAAATTAAAAAACATTTACCCTGTATTTCTTGATTATTTGAATTTTTTTGGTTAATTCCGTAATGGAATCGACGGCTGATATTTATTTGCTGCCGATAAATTTGGCGCGAGTGCGACGATTTGAAAATTTTAGGTCGATATTGACTTGGCAAGATTGGGTATGCCTCGTGTAAATATCTGTTCCGACTTGAGCTATTTCTTGCTGAAGAATCCGAGGGCCTTATGGAAGATTGGCTTGATTTAATTTAATCATGTTAGTTTCCATTAAACAGCGGATGAACGGTATACCGTACAAGAATTACAGGGAAATGTTTTTTTAATTTTCTCCTGTTTACGGAATTAATCTTTATTTGCGGTAGAAGCTTTGGCTGTTATTTCTAGTGGGTGAATGGCCTATTATGGCCGTTCCTTAATTGTTATTGTTGAACTTAAAAATGGTCTATGACTACTTAATTTTTTCCACTGGGCCGCTGGTGGCAATAAAATTCTACAAAATTTTCCTTGCCCCCTATTTGATTAATTATGAATTTTTTTGGTTAATTCCGTAATGGATCGACGGCTGATATTTATTTGCTGCCGATAAATTTGGCGCGAGTGCGACGATTTGAAAATTTTAGTCAGATATTGACTTGGCAAGATTGGGTATGCCTCGTGTAAATATCTGTTCCGACTTGAGCTATTTCTTGCTGAAGAATCCGAGGGCTTATGGAAGATTGGCTTGATTTAATTTAATCATGTTAGTTTAACCATTAAACAGCGGATGAACGGTATACCGTACAAGAAATTACAGGGTAAATGTTTTTTTAATTTTCTCCTGTTTACGGAATTAATCTTTATTTGGCGGTAGAAGCTTTGGCTGTTATTTCTAGTGGGTGAATGGCCTATTATGGCCGTTCCTTAATTGTTATTGTTGAACTTAAAAATGGTCTATGACTATTTAATTTTTTCCGCACTGGGCCGCTGGTGGCAATAAAATTCTACAAAATTTTCCTTGCCACCCTATATTGAATAAATAATATATATAATATTATATATATATATATATATATTATATATATATATATGTATGTAATATATATATATATATATTTATCGAGAGAGACAGAAGACTGAAGAGAGAGAGAGATATATATGGAACGAGAGGGAGAGAGGGAGAGAACGGGAGTCAGCAGATGAAATTTAGGGTAGCTCAATATAGAAAATAATAAACAGCGCTGAAATACATTTATCTTACACTCCGAAATCATTAGTGAGGACTAAATCCGCGGAGCCTACTAAAGGAATCCCTTTTGCTGCTTGTCTCTCCTCCTCTATATCTATCACGCTCACACTCATTCACTCTCACTCTCTCTGTATGTGTGTTTGTATGAGAGGGTATATTAATGATGACACGCACCCTAAAATTTCACAACACTTAGATCTTGGTCGTAAATATAATCCGAGTCCATTTATAGGATCCACTTTACTTTTCGCAGGAAGCATCTCAATACGACGTCAGGTAAAATCGATTTTATGGCATATTCATAATCTGAATGTTTATCAGTCACTGCTTTACATATAGCTATATCAACCGAAGTTCCAAAGTCAAAAGTTCGAGAGGTCAAAGCATAGGATTTTCAGGCGATATTTTCAAAATATCATTGAATCTGAAATGTATATTCTGAATATATTTTGCTCAAAACAAATGTCAATAACGTAATATAATATACTCTTAAGCTCTAAAATTGGTTACATCTGCTTGGCATATAGTTATTTTTTTTTCAATTCAATTAAATTTTTTATTGGCTCAAAAAGCAAAAGCAAGGAAATGTAGGAGGACATGGAGTTATGTACAGGGAGGGTGGTAATACAAAGTGTTCAGGCCCTTTCTCGTCAAGAGAGACTTTGAACCGAGCGGTCGTCGGCATCTTCAATATCTCGTCCGGTATCTTATTCCACGGATCCGCAACCCGGACGGGAAAAGCCCCTCTCGTTCGACTGAGATGAAATCGTCGTAGACAGAGCTTTTCGGAGTGACCCCGCAGCCCACGCTCTGGAGCAGGAGTGAAGAACAGCTCTTTCGAGAGGTTACACTTTCCGCTTATGATGTTGTGAGTGAGAATGAGATCATCACGGCGTCGTCGTTTTTCGAGAGAATAAAGGTCGAGCGTCTTCAGCCTTTCTTCATAAGACAAATGCTTGAGACCAAGAATCTTGCAGGTAGGCAACTTCTGCACACTTATGTATATCTATACCACCTAATATAAAAAAATATAATAAATGCGCCCTTTTAAAGCCTAGCAAGCCTCATGGGCCCGGTTTCCCCTTGGCGTATGTGTTACCAAGCTGGATTATTCGCAGTATTATTCATTTTTGCCAAATTAGTGGACTGGAGCAACGTGAACTGAAGTGTTTTGCGCAAGATCACAACGCGTCGCCCGGTCCATGAATCGAAACAACAATCTTATGATCATGATGCTGACACCATAACCACTAAACCAAACGCTTCCACAGAAACTAATAAACTAGACTGAAATTATGATACGGACCAGCAATTTCGGGGGAGGGGTAAATCGATTGCATCGTTCCCAGAGCTCTGATGGTAATTTAACGATGCCGTAAGAAAGTCGACCTCGGCGGAATTAGAACTCAGCAGGGAAAAGACGGGCATAATACCTATTTCTTTACTACCCACGAGGGGCTACACACAGAGAGGACAAACAAGGACAGACAAACATATTAAGTGGATTATATCGACCCCAGTGCGTAACTGGTATTTATTTAATCGATGCTGAAAGAATGAAAGGCAAAGTCGACCTCGGCGGAATTAGAACTCAGCAGGGATAAGACGGGCATAATACCACTAAGCATTTATCCCGGCATACAAAATGCTTAAACATAATTTACATTTATTTTAAAATTTTACTGAAGCTGAAATGTTTGCATTCATTTGGTGCGTATATAAATGAAACTTAAAACCCTTCGGTCATGAATGGGCATGAATACCACCTAGAAATTCCCCACCGATGTACAATTTCGAGTAACGTTACTTACGGACGACAGGCAATCACCCATGCATACAAGTATATCAGACACTCCTTTCCACACCATCCATGTTATCCAAAGGAAATGGAAAAGGACGATTCAGTTTTCACCAGTGGTGGCGCCGCTCATTACTACAGATGAGTGAATTGGAGCAAAGTTAAATAAAATGACTTGTTCAAGAACAGATTGCGATCATGATTTCGAAAACCCTTCCAATGATTTAAAACCAAACGTCTATCTACTGAACTATACCTGTAACAGAAACCATTAAATATCGTAGAGTAAGCCGAGATGGTGGAATCTGAGATTTAAAGCTCCTAACAAGTGCAGAAATGTCGATCTCTCGTAGTTATATATTTTTAGATATTGCCATAGGAAGGTTGGTACACAAGAAAATCTTGGATTATATGTTAACATTATTAGAACGCAAGAGTCAGTGTTATTGTGTGCAATTTGGAAGGCACATCAGAGACTTTGGAGAAGAACGACTTGACTTGTCTTCAAACTCTGCCCAAGTCATTGCTTCTTGGGCGATATACTGAATTAGCTCTGAAACCACGGGACCTAAGAAAATTGATTATACTCCTCCCACTACAATAATTGCGGTTGATGCCAAAATTATAATCCGTTAAAATAATGATATTGTTCACCTTCATCATCGGTTCCATCTTGAAAAATGACCATAATGATGATATAACCTGTAGAAATATATTACCACAAATGAATAGCTAGACATGATGTATATGCAAGTTAGAAACTATTCAAAACATCAGTTGCCAACAACAACGTGGTGAATCCTTAGATTATTTTGTGTGTGTGTGTGATTATGGTAGAATATTTACCGAGACTTGATACACGCACCATCATCTTGAATCCATTCTGACGTTAGCATAGTTTTCATTCGTGAGCTCTGTCATGGTCTTACCACCAAAGCTCATCCCATGTTTACGAATGTGAAGTAGCGTTAGCAAAATTACTTCACTGAAAATCTGTCAGGAAATAATTCTAGAATATGTGACCAAAGTTGCAGCATTGATACTTGAAATAAATCGATGCAATTTTTACTAGTGATACCTATATCAATCAGTTTTGATGTTTTCAAGTGCCAAGAGTTAAATTGGTGAATATTTAACAATAACGAATGCTTGAGGGATAATAATTAGTCACACCGGTTATTATTTCAATGATAAAGTGACCGAAATAGCTTAAGGAATTATCATTCATACTACCAAATCATTGTAGTCTTCTATGGTGTGTATTAATGTTAGCTATGATTGATCATCTAATTTCTACATGCTTCAAAACTCAAGCACTTAAAATATAACTGAAAATGGAAAACCTAGTCAAAATTAATTAATTGCCTTAAACTTATAGGGTTAAAGGTTACACACTCACACACAGTTACGGACAGACGGGCACATAAACATACATGTGCTATATATTATGAATTTAAGTTCATTATATATTATATGCTTATACATATTATTATTTTATATATATATGGATGTACCAAAACACTTTGATTCAAATTCGTTGGCACACCCGAGTTTCAAGTACGATATTAGTCGTCAGCAATTTTGAATTTGAAGTAACTGACGACTAGAATCGCGTTTGAAACTCAACTTACCAACGAAAGTGAATCAAACTGTTTTGATCCATACATTTAACTCCCAATATCGAGTACCCTTCTTTCGTTTCTCCACTCACTCGTATATATATGTACCTCGGCATCCGAAACTCGGAGCTTTATCATGGCTACCGAATAATTGTCACAGATTTTTCAAGGCATTTTCCCATGGCAGAATAACTGAAGAGATAGCGGCGTGGATTTCCTCCTCGGCATCCGAAACTCGGAGTTTCATCATGGCTACCAAATAATTGCCATATATTACATTAACATATATATATATATACGTGTGTGTGTGTATGTGTGTATGTGTCTGTATTAGGCTGACAAGAATGGAATTTCGTTTTTTTGTGTGAAATAAAAGCCATTTTTTCGTACAAATAAAGACATTTAAACAATTATATGTTTCTCATTCTGTTCGATGAACTGTCGCCATCTTTCTGGCAGCATTATTATTCTGCGTTCATTGAACTTCTGATACTTATCATCTAAAAAGAGAAGGTAGCGCGATTTCAATTCATTGTCACTACTGAAAGGTTTAGAATTCAAGGGATTTTGCAAATTTGATAATCTGATGATTGGACGTGAAGGTTATATTGTGGATGTGCCATCACTTCCCAACCAAGCTCCAATAAATGTTGATGTGTTACTAAATGCGAGCGCGGTGTAGTGTTTTCATCCTGGAAAACAACTCCTTTACGTTTCATTAGTTGTTGACAGTAAACATCTGAATTGATCGTTTGGTTCCTTGCAAGCAGCTTAAAATGCACAACACCTTTGTAATCCCACCAAATTGAGCGTGTGACCTGTTTTTGATGCACCTCAGAATTCGTCGTGTTTTCTGCCGGTTCATTATGCTCAAACCATGATCGTTTTCGATTGTTCTTATTGTAGATAATCCAGTTTTCATCACTAGTGATGATTCAGTTTTAAAAAGTGCCGATTTCATTGCGTTTGAGACGCCTCATGGAAATATTGATTCGTTGTGTTAAGTGAATTTCTTTCATTCTATGTAGAAACGAAAGGACGTATCCGAGAAACTTTAAGTGAATTTGAATTGTTTTGTGTGATACATTTAACCCCTCTGCAATCTCACGCACAGGTATATGACAATCAAATTCAATTATGGCTTTCATTCGGTCATTATCAAATTCAGTAGGTCGACAAGGACGTTAGTCAGCTTCGAGTGGGAAATCTCCAGTACGAGGTTTTGACACCATATTTGAGATATGCGTTCTGGTAAGCAATCATCACCACCATATATTTCTTAGTGAGCCTCGTCAGCTTTCTTCTCATTAGAGAAATAAAAAAGCGAAATATGGCAAAAATATTCATTTTGCAATCCATGTTATAACTATCACTGAACTAACAGCTTTAAACAAACTTACGACCAATTTCCTTCTAATGTAAGATAAAAGGTAACGGCTATCAAATGTCAATAGGAAAAGAATCATAAAGTTGACAGAAACCATTCAAAAGAATTGTTACTCTATGCATAAGCGAAAGAGTAACTTACTTCTGAACAAACGTAGTAATGTATATATATATTATATATATATATATATACGCACACCACACACACACACACACACCACATATATATATTATTATATATATATATATTATATATATATATATATATATAATATATATATATATATATATATATATACACATATATATATATACATATATATATATATATATTGTTATATTTCGGAATGGTCATATTGCCAGTTTAGCCAATAAAAACACACGCACTATATATTTGGTGTTATTTTGCTTCAGTGATATTTATTTTTTACATTAATCTTAATCTTATTTCGGCCAAAGTTCTTTCGTCACACTCCTGTGACCGCATCAGTGGTCCTTTGCTTTCTTCTCACTTACTTGTGTCTCTCCTTACTACCGTCAGCCATTTTGTATTTCTATTGTATGTCTTCATTTGCGCATGCTTATATCTCTATGTGCGTCTATGTTTATTTAGTGTGTGTGTGAGGGGGATGCCTGTAATATTTGTATCTTCTGGTTATATACATTCTTGTAATTTGTATTTTGTTTTGTTGTTGTTGCTTTTGTTCTAATTTTGGTCATGTGTTTACATCCACCCATTATTATCATTACATATGCTTGTATGTATGTATAACAACAATATTAGTAATAATATTAGTAATAATAATAATAAATCTAATTGAAAAAACAAAAATGTATATATATATATACATATACATACATACATACATACATATATATATATATATACACATATATATACATATACATATATATATATATACACATATACACACACATATACACACATACATACACATATACATATATATAGTTATTCATTTCTATTTCTTTAATTATCTGTGTATTTATTATGTTTGCAGGATCCACTATCGTCATATGTTTTGGTGTGCGCTATTGCTCCATTCTAGTTTTCTATTCAGGCTAGGTTTATTTCTATATATGTGTAGCTTCTGTAATTTGTCTAATTGTTGTATCTGTTCTATGTGTGGACAATATATTAATCTCTATGTTATTGATTGATCCCCCCGTTTCTTGTTCAGCGTGTTGGTACAGAATCGATGAGCTTTTACCTTCCTTGAGTTGTTCTCAATGTTCATTCACCGCTCACCAATGCTTCTTGCTGTTTCCCCTACGTATGTTACTGCTGTCTTGTTACTGCATCGTCCCTCTATACATCTTATACTATAGACCACATTTCTGGCTTTACAGTTTGTTTGTGGGCTAAATCTACATACAGTGCAATAGTTATCCGTACAGAGAGTTCTACTAAAAGGATAGCTTCTACCAATTATAGATCTGATAGGGTTGCCTGGCTTTTCAACAACCTTAATTCTTAGTTTAAGTTTATCTAGGGTCCTTCTAAAGCGGTACGCCAGTTCACCACCTCAGGGGTGGTGTCAACGAACATGACACTCTGGTATTTATGGCTATCATACCAAGAGTTGGCCTTCCCTATTTTCTTTTTTGTCCTTTCTATAGGTTTCCATGACTTGTTCCAATAGAGTGGGCAAATCCCATTCCTATCATTACATAATATATTATCAAATTTCTTTATGGCTCCTTTGTATACTCTGATCCTTTCTTTATGGCTGTAACCTGAGACTGCATGCGGTGAATGAAATACTGTATGTGTCCTCTTTAATTCTGTAGGCTCGCACATGCGTGACACATTTCTCATTATTCTGACGAGGTCTGCCATCAAAATATTGAACTTGGCATTGCCCGCAATGGCTGAGTTCCGGTGGAGCAGGTATTTTGAGGCCATAGGTTTTGCATAGTATGAATGAAGGATTTGGGTTTTATTTTTCACAATTTCTAGCCAGAGTTCAGTGTCTAGTACTGGTAGTCTATGGTTGGGGTGTTTAGTGGGGTAGTCTATTGTGACCTTAATACTCTGGTGGATGGAGTTAGCTATTTGCTGGATGCTCTCTATAGTATTAGTTTCTATTACTATATCAACATTACTCTCTTGTGGGGGTGCCTTTACTACTATATTGATATCATCAACATAGCGAGAGTACATGTTTACGAGTTTGGATTTCTGCAGTAGGCATTATTTAAGCCTTCTGTCCCACCATACCATGAAGAGGTTGGCCACATCACCAGCGATACTAACACCGATGGCTGCCCCCTCGTCCTGGGCATATATTTTATTATTAAATTTAAATGTGTGGCCTTTAGGGTAACTCTTATACTAGCTCCTAGTGCATGTGCGATCATTTCTTTACCTGATGACATTTGCGGGGCTCCGTATGGCTCTGGTCCATCCGCGCCATCTTTCTATATGTGTCTTCCTAGCCATAGAAGTAATTGTAGGCGGTCTACCTCTTAAACATCTACTGGGGCAAAAACTACTAAGATTATGTTTATCTAAGTATTCACTATTATTGTCAGTCTAAGTAGGAGGCCCAGTTCTTCTGTGTCGACATTACAGAACTCCACCTGGCTCTCGTTGATCATCTCCACGCACTTCTCCACTGCAAAATCTACGTCAATCGATGGGTATAGGGATACCACATCCATGCTACCTACTATACATCCTGTCAAGTCACAAGTTTTGTTAGAGTCACTGATCCTGCTTAGGAGATCTTCTGTGCTGTCACACACATCAGGTGACATCCTGATTTTAGGGCGTGTGATCATTGAGAGGAAGTAGGAGATTCTGTAATTGCTAGCAATATTCGCTCCACAGACTGGTCTTGTTGGTGGTCCTGCTATAGGGTCAGTAAAACCTTTATGGTCCTTGCGAAGTCCATACAGTGCCGGGATATCATGCGGTCACAGGAGTGTGACGAAAGAACTTTGGCCGAAATAAGATTAAGATTAATGTAAAAAATAAATATCACTGAAGCAAAATAACACCAAATATATAGTGCGTCTGTTTTTATTGCTAAACTGGCAATATGACCATTCCGAAATATAACAATATCTGTTTCAACACACGACTTCACATAAAAAATCTTGCACAACAAATATTTAAACGTATATATATATATATATATATATATTATATATATTATATATATCTAATTATGTATGCGACGTATGTATATAATATATATATATATATATATATATATATATATATATATATATATATATATATATGTATGTATATATGTGTATGTTATATATATGTGTGTGTGTGTGGTATAGAGAGAAAAGAAAGAGAGATACAGGAATAATGTAGCTACGTAATATCAATGTGAAAACACACGTATCGCCGAATATTATAGATTCTCTATTCAAATGGAGGAAAAACACACATGATATTGGTTTTCCGATTTCCGTAATTGGGCCTAATTGAGTTATTATTCATGTTTTCCATTTAGACAAATAATTACATTCGTCAGATATTTATTTTTGCTTATTCTTTCTGATAGCTTTTGATCAGCATATGAAGCAAATACCTTATACGACATTACACATCTAATAAAAATATATATCTGTTATACCATTTTGTATAAATCGATTGCTGGCTAGTTCGATATCAGGCTGCACATATATAATGAAAATATGAATGGAATGCAGACCATTAGATACGAAGGAGGCCCAAAACAGACAGGCGAGATAATTTAGAAATATATCCTTTTAATTACTCACCACACTTGTTTCTAAGTCTAACATGGCAATTACAGAGATAAGGCATCATTCTAGACACCATTATTAGCTAAAGAAAATAAATGCGACAGCACATATAACGAAGCCACTGAAACACAAACACATACATAACGATGTATAAACATATACGGAATACTAATCTTTGCTTTCCTTAGCTTCTTATCTTCGCAACAAATTGTTACAGGCGTATACGTCGATATTTTACGAAGAAAATCTCCTAAATACATACAGCAGATGCTGATGAAATTATAAATTATCTTTAAATTTCTGTCTATGTAAGTAACAAATAAATTTATTGCGTTGTAATTTAACTATTTCTCTACATAGCATACATGGAAGCCAAAATATTAAACGATATATGGCATCGTTCAAAGCGACAGATTAAACGGTCAGATTCCAATTATTTCATGAATGCAATGTTGTTGATATAATGCATGAAAATTTCATGTCTCCGAACTCTGCTTAACTGAAGATTAAGAATTAAAATAAATGAATGATATAATATATTGATGCATTATTATAGAAATAGATAAACTTTGAAACCATTCTGCTTGTAGACCATTGTATTTGTTACATAAGTATGTTTATTTTGCTCTCTCTAACTCTATCTATATATGTCTCTCTTCCTCTTTCTATCTACCTATCTCTCTAGCCATCTATCTGCCTATCTTTCTATCTATCTATATATCTATCTATCCATCCATCTATCTATATATCTAAATCTATCTATCTTTATATATCTATGTGTATCTATTTATCTATCTATCTAGCTGTGACTCTATCCATCTATCTATCTATCTACCTATCTATCTATCTATCTATCTATCTATCTATCTATCTATCTATCTATCTATCTATCTTTCTTTCTATCTATCTATCTATCTATCCGTGTCTCTGCTACTATATCTGTCTGCATACGCAGACAGCCACAGATTTATAAATATAGATAGATTGTGAGTGAGATAGAAAAAAATGTAACATAGACACTCAGACACTGAAACAATAACAGACACACGAAGAGCACACACGCGCACACACACACACACACACACACACACAGATACACACACCACACACACACACACACACACACAGGCCGATCTCACGGTCGTTGACTTCGGATTTATTTCGTATCCGAGAATCTATTTTCTTCTTTGCTAAACGTTTCCTTTCTGGTGAAGCCGTTCATGAATCTGTAGACGTATGGCCTGGATTTGTTTAAGGTGGGTCTGAACTTGCAAGGAAGTAACCCACACACTTGGTCTTAAGACCTTCCTCTTCGGCACATATAGAATGAGACACGCATGATCCAGTTATGAAACTCTAAAACCCCAAAACGGTAACAGTGGATGAAGCGAACGATAACTAAAGCAGTTCTCAGCGTCTGAAGCAGCGGATATAGAGGGCCCCTCTTGATGGACATACAACAGAAAGCTCCACTCAAAAACAGTAACCGGATTAGCAGCACACACATTTGTATATCATAATTCGTTATAAGATTTCCCATGACTGTACACACATATACACATATATATAAAGGTATATGTGTAATCTATTGAAACACTTAGTTATACATTTATATATGTGCAAACGCGTACGTAACGTGCATTTGTGCTGATGCATGAGCGAGTGACGTTATACAGACACACAAACACACATATTTATTTATGTGTGTGTAAGTCTGCGCGAGTATTTAAGTGCGTGTGTGTATGGTTATAATTTGCACAGTAAAATTTACATATGAACACTACTTGAGACGTTTTGGTAACTATTTGTTAATCAAAATACACCTTTATTAAACATGCCATCTAAAGGAAGGTAGAGGAAGCGGTGAAACTAGAAAATAAAAAGCAAAAAATCGAAAACAGCAAAAAGGAACAATGTCGTATATCATCTGCATTTATTAATTTTACGACCAGTAGTTGAAAAAATGCTTGTTAATCAATATTTAGCACAAGGAGAGGAGTATCGTACGTGTTGGTCTATATTATATGATTCCAGCTATATCATGTATTTTAATGAGATTTTTGTGAGGGCGCAATGACCCAGTGGTTAGGGCAGTGGACTCGCGGTGAGAGGATTGTGGTTTTAACTCCCAGATCGGGCGTTGTGAGTGTTTATTGAGCGAAAACACATAAAATCTCCACGAAGTTCCGGGCAGGGGTTTGTGGCGACCCCTGTTGTACTCTTTCGCCCCAACTTTCTCTCACACTTTCTTCCTGTTTCTTGAGTAAATCTGCGATGAACTGGCGTCTCGTCCAGCTAGGGGAGGGGCCACATACGCTGCAGAAACATGGAAAGTGGGCCCTTCAGCCTGGCTAGGCGTGAAAGGGCCGCATAAAAAAATTATGTTTTTACTACTCCATTCGTATACTATCTTTCTTGAAACCACAAACACACAGTAACGTTAAGAGTTAAATTTAAACTCTAAACTGATCATGTGTTCTGTTAAAGCAAAGTGTGTGTAACAATATTTCATGAAATATAATATAAGTTAGAATGATCTATGTATCAGTGTTTACTGTGTTTACAGTTCTCTAATTATTTGAGTTTAAAATTGTTTACCTCATTAATTTCAATCACTGTACTTTAGAAAGTCGTATAAATACATATACTTATGTATACACACACATACACTCACATAAGTTTATATATATATATAATTACGTATATATATATATATACGCATGCATATTTATATTATAAATATATATACACGCATATGTTATATATTATGCATATGTATATACATTTATGTATGTATGCATATATGCACACGCACACACACCTATTCCCATGAGGTGTGTACAGGCTAAAATGTAATGCATTAAGCATTTTAATTACATTGACGATATTCCATTTCTCTCTCAATCCCGATATTGTCATTACAGAATATACTATAGAAATTTCTGTTAAATATCCACAGCGTTTAGACGAAATGGCTCCATTGATGATTATTTTTCATCGTGCAACAGACGTCATTTAATTTCAATGTGTTTCGAAATGAAAAGACTACATTATTTTCGTGTAATCTTTGAAGAGATTTATATATAAATACATATATATATATATATATATATATATATATATATATATATATGTGTGTGTGTGTGTGTGTGTGTGTGTGTGTATGTGTGTGTGATTGTGCATATATATATATATATATATGGAATAATCATAACAACAACAAGAATAATATGACAATAATAATAATAATAATCGACTAGGGGATTATGTTTCTATAGAAAGCCATGTTTTCCATAAAAAAGCTATAACCGACATAAACCATTTTGGGATAATATTATGGAGACTCGACTTTCATACAGTTTCAATAACAAATAAGTAAATGTTTATTATATTCACTGTATTAATATAACATTTACAGAAATCGTTTTCAAAAGTACTGAAATATATTTCAATATTGCATAATTCCATTACGCCACTGATTTAAAACCATGTACCTACATTCTTATCTACCTAAACACCCTACCTGGCAAAACACACGCGCATAAGCAGACACATGTACACGCACACACACATTATCACACACGTTTACACACAGACACGCGCATACAGGCGTGTAACTTCAACGAAACTTTCGAGGAGTTAATATCTGCATATGTTGTTATTAATGGCTAAGAAATGCCAAATATATGATAAAAACAGGAAATAAATACGTAATGTCACATATATATATACATATATACTTACACACAAGGAGTTAAAATATTAATTTAGGTACCGTCCTTGTAATTTTTGGTACAGTGATAAGAGATATTCAACAAAACTTCCTTCCCTGATCTGAAAACTGAAAGACGGAGGAATCAGTTTCGACATGCCGTGGATAATCGTCTTGAAACCCCGACCCTATATTAAATGGTGCAGAAAATGTTACGCCGCTTCCTGTATCTCTTAAAAAATAAAACTTGATAACCTCCAACAATTACATAAATCCAAGGAATTTTCTCTTTACGTCTTCAATAAAAACATATCGGCATACAATACGTACAGAACAGCCGACAGCAGACAGCCCTGACGGATTGAGCGAGCGATGCCGAATGACTCAAATAGCTGGCCGTTTACTTTGAATACTGGATACATTAGATGGCCAACAACAGTGTCCAGTATAGCTGGCTCTTGGAGTGTTTAAGCCAATAAAGTGATAAAGTACTTTTTGGAGAAGTCAGTGAACGAATTGGAGGAAAGACTGATGTAAGCAAATGAATCCCAGGGTACGTGAAAATATGCAGCTGACATTTTTCAAGGAGACTTGCTCTCTTCATTAGTTATCGTCATTGCTCTAATCCCAATAGCAAATATATTTAGAAGATCCAGAGCTGCCGTTAAGTTACCAAAGCCAGTGTAAGAATAAATCACCTATTTCATATGGAACATCTCAATAAATGTAGAAACAAACCTGGATTCTGTTATCCAAACAGTCAGAATATTCAGTAAAGTTAGTGAAATGCTGTTTGGTGGCATAATGAAATACTATAAAATAAAAAAGGAAAGAAAAAAGAGTGTAAGAATACACTGCATACACTAAAATGTTCCGCTGCAGTGGTTCGATTGCAAATGCGTACAGAAGAGCCGACAGCCCTGACCGATCGATCGAGCGATGCCGAATGGCCCCAGTAGGTGGCCGTTTACTTTGAATACTGAATATATGAAATGGCCGGAATATCAAGTATACAAACATTAAATTACCACAGCCGACTGTAATGGCATAATGAGGGATGCATATACTCCAGTATATTGCAAGACGATAAGTTAAAGTGCTTGTAAGATAAAAACGCTGAAGAATACAAAACAAAAATTAGGAAGTTGCTGGAATCAAAAGGCATTGCAAGTATAATACTTAAAGTCATAAATACATGGTTAATTCCAGTATTCATATACTCTGCGTCCTTTTCCGAAATAGAAATGCAGAACATCGAATGTGCTCTATGGTTAAGGTAATATCGACAGAGTCTATATGCCAAGGAAGGAATATTGCGGAGGATTAGTAAACGTAGAAGACCGTGTTGGTGCTGCGGCACCGAGTTTGAACATTGTGTTGTACAGATTAAAGAAAGTATATATTCGGCAACGAGAGGTATAGAAAATATGACTGAAACAGTTCGAGACTACAAAGAGAAATGGAAAAGAAGAAGAGCAGAATGAACAAATTAGAAGAAATAGAGCTGCATGGCCAATCCATCCAACAAACCAAGAATGTTGTCAATGGAATCTGTTGGGTTTATTTACTGCTGGGTTACTTCAAGCGAGGAACAGAAACTTTCTTTGTCGAAATCTACTCAAGGCAAATATATATAAAAATGTCGAATCTGCAGGAAAGGCGCCGAGCGTATGAATCACATTTTGTGTGGAGGCAGTGTACTAGCATAGATGGAGTACAAGCCAGGACATGACAACGGAAAGAAAAGAGTGAGTTTCAATATTTGTCGAGTTTGTGGCTGGTTACAAAACAACAGAAAGATGGTATGAGCAGGGACAGAGACAACGAGAGAACATGAGAGGTACAAGATCTAGTTGCACGTCGCCAAGACTGATCATATTGTTGATGGTAGAAAACCAAACATGATTATGGAGGACAAAATAAACAAAGATTGCAAGATAATAGATTCTGCGATTCACAATGATAGCAGAGTCGATAGAGAAAAACAAATGGATAAAAACACGTTAAACAGCAGGATCTCACCAGAGAGCCGAGGAATTTGTGAATTACGGAGACGAAATAATTCCTGTAGTAATAAGCGCACTTGGCAAAATACCAAAGTCATGAAAATTACTGGAATTGAATCTCACATTGTTAACAGCCGTATAGTTTGGAAGAATCCTAAGCTAACTTCTTTAGAATTGAGGAGACCGATTGGTAACCTAACGTTAAAATACCTGCTTACTAAATTAGAATGCTCTAGCGTGTTGTTAATAAGATATTCAGCAGCTTTTGTAGATCGGACAAAATCTGGACTAGCAAACTATTGACAGAACGATTATGAAGGAGTTGAATATGAATGGATGATTTAATCCAAGAGCAGAATTAGCGAGGTTGCATTGGTTTGTTATTAGAAGACTGTATCGAGCTAGCTATAGTAGATATGGCCACCTGATAAGGTAATGGCGAGAAGATTTTCAGAGCTGCTAGATTGACAATAAAGAGATTGGGGAACCAAAGAACCAAATGTAATTAAAACTAGAAAAACGGAGCAAAATTATTTCACTGGCAAGAATTCTTGCATGGTAGATTTAAAAGAAGTAGCAGAAAATAGTAAGAATGAGACATGCGTGTGATTTCAGAAAGGTATGAAAAGTGAGACAGACACTTTGTTAGCAGCACAAGATCAATCATTCTAGACTAACCGGATAAAACTAAGTTTTTAAAAAAGTCAGATAGACTCCCAATGTAAATCAAAGGAAGAAAGTGTTACTCGTATAGTTAATATATGTAGTATGCTAACACAGAAATAATACAAGAAAATATATGGAAATCTAAAAATGTTAACCAACTGTGCGCTGTGTAGAAACCCACGATTTGAACATACGCCTAAGTATTATCAACGTACCACTTATCGGTAAAAAAAAAATAAATTGCTAGGGAGTAAGAAATATAAGATGTTGCGAGATTTTAACATTCAGAGTGACAGAGTAATAGAACTGCCAGTCTTCATTTAGTGGTATAACAAAGCACCAGGACGTAACCATTCAGTTACAGGGGCTGTGGAGAATGCTAGTAAAACGTATTGGTACATTCGGAACTGTTTCTAACGATTTCAATAGCAGGAAAGAGGGGGAAAAGGTATAAATCGTAGTTTAATGCAGGCTGGGACAAAAAATATTCATAAGGACAGCTAGGACACTCGGAGGGTTCTTGGGATCTTAGGTTAATTTGTTGTAGCTTTAAGTTGGGATATATTTACAGTTGAGCCTAGCTGAAATAACAACAACGTCAACAACAGCAACAATAATAATAAATGCCCTGATGCTGTACAAGGCATTGGCTCACATGTTATCTGATTTTACCTAACTGAGAGTGTTATCATGTATATTGATTTATCATGGTATAAAAGATGGGCTACAGCAAGTATTAAGGACCAAGACCACAGATATACTTGTCAGTTGTTTCACCTTAACCAGTTGAGCATGTCCCTTAGTGGCTGATGATATGTGCAAACCTGATCAGGAGAAGAATTAGTGGGGGAGCATCATAGACCTGTGTTGAGAGGGATTCTGTGTGCTTTGAATAATTCACCTCTGGAAACATGGGTACTTCGTTCAACATTCTTAAACAACCCTTTTTTCCGAGAATTTGCTGTTTATCTTGATTATGAGATTACCCTGTCGCGCACATGTTGTTGTGATGCATCTGCTTGGTGTACCCATATCAGACGTATTGTCATGTTGAGCATACTAGGCTACATATATTTTACCCCAGTTTCACTTTGACGATCATAATGGTAATAATAATAACAGTAATAAAATAGCGATGCATTTTTGCGGAGGGGGAAAGTGTGTTTTTTGATCATTCGTTGTTCAGGCTTATCATTGTATTTATAAATAGGATGAGCATCATTTTACATGCAATGCCAAGCTAATGTGGTCAGAATAATTTCTTTGTGCTAAGCAAACAAAATCTTATTTCATGCACGGATTGCCACAAGCCTTTCTCTATCCTTATTTCCAATTTCTTTTCCCGAAGGTGTATTTCATGCCGAAACATTGGATTTGGAAAGAAAACAAAACTACATTATATCTTTTAATCAATAATATCAGCATAAAAACGAAATATACATTACGTAAATGAAAAACCTGACATCATCACCAACGGAAATTCTTCGGATTTTGTGTTAGGTCAATTTGCCTGTGGGAAAGGAAGATTTCCAATAGAATCTTCAAATTAACTAATCGGCATGTTGCCAGTTTGGGCAACAGAAGGACAGGATATGATGTTGAAATGCAAGGGCTGCAAATTAGAATAGGTGAAAGGCAATTTATATCCGTTTTAAGTTATAGTCATGCACGATGTATGTGCACGCACGCTATCTCTCCTTCATAAATGCAACACGTTTTCAAAAGTGAAAACTATTGTACGAATCTCTGAGTGCATATATATATATATAATATATATATATATATATATATATGTGTGTGTGTGTGTGTTGTGTGTGTGTGTGTGTGTTGTGTGTGTGTGTGTTTGTGTGTGTGTATGTATATGTATATATATATATATATATAATATATATATATATATAGAGAGAGAGAGAGAGATAAATAGATAGATAGATAGATGGATAGATATATAGATATATGTACATACATGTGTGTGTGTGTATTCGTGCGTGTCCGTGCGCGTGTGCATGTGCGTTAATACACAATGTTACAGTACATATTTCATTGAAAATTGTGTATGTTTTTTTTCCCTTTCAACAGAACTCTTTTGTTATAAGGCGTTCCATATCATGCACAGCGTCGTATATGCGTTGGAAAAAGGTGTTGACCAATCCTGCAGGAAAAGACATGGATGCGTGTGTTTCGTTTACAGGTAATTTCAGTTTAGTACGGGCTGCGACAATAGTCAGTGTGAACAATGGTAAATGAAGGTGTAGGTGCAATGTGCACACCCATGTAAGAGCACCGGTATACTTTTACGTAGCTTCTATTTGTGGCCATAGGAATTGGTATTTTTAAGCTGGACTTTTATAATGTACATGAAAATATCCCGCACGCAGCTATCGATAAAAATATAATTTTCTGAAAATTTAAACAATTCTCAGGGTTATGTGATTCTTGCAAAGCAGGTATAGTTATAGTTTAACGATTCCGGCTTTATATTCAACTATTTAAATTATTTCGGAAAATGAGATGTTATGAACAACATGAGTAATTCTAATTATATTAAATATTCTTTTTTGTATGAAAGAAATACCATGCACATTCCTAAACTGTATCTAACCTCTTTAGGTACTATGTCTGCGATATTGCAGAATAGTTAGCATGTGAAACAAAATGATTAGTTGTATTTTCATCATTTTCCAACTCAAGATGTAATTCGCCGTGTTCCCAATAGTCTTCCATCATTTTGGGACGATGGACTAAGCTCTAGTCAGGTAGCACTGTGGATGCTAGTCCACCTTATTACTAAAGTTAAATCATCAGATGTCTGAGAGACACAGCCCGTCAACATCAGTTTCATTCTATTATCTTTTGTGTAACTGTGCACTGTATACTTCAGAAAAAATGGTTGTTTTTTTTAAACAAACCAATGTATATGCATGAATCATTCACTCACAGATCTCAAACATGCGTATGATATTACTGATATACCCTTTAATGTAAATTTCAGAAAATTATGCTAAAGTCATTGCGGCTGTGATAATCACTGGCATCCTACACTGCTATCGATGTGATTTTAAAACACCTTATTATCCTCTTCATCATTGCTCTTGTGAGAAACATTTTCCTGCTCATTCTATGTCGGAAATTTATTTACTTTTTATGAATCCACTATACTTATGTACATTGAAAGAGCAATACACTGAGATAGACCTACA
>NC_043015.1:2860834-2863334 GCF_006345805.1 Octopus sinensis
ATACGTATTATGAGGTACATTCGTATTTATAAAGATGTTCTTTATATCGAACTTAGGTGTTCCTTCTGTCAAACTTAGGTAAGTGTTGCTTGTATCGAACTTAGTAGGTATTCCTTGCATTTCATTTGGAAAATTCTGTGTACCAACATCGCAAGAACAGAGTACACATAACAAATCACAATCAACCATAGCGATCAGTAATTCATGTTGTTACCTACTAGGGCCATTGTAAGTAAGTGAAGTTTGCTGTTTAAAGGCAGAGCACAAGGCCATTTTTGCTGTCACTCCGTGAGACCATTTTTGGCAACGGAGAGTTAGGAATTTGAGAGTGCAAAGGAAAGTACCTATGCGTTCACGTCAAGAGAACAAAGATGAAAAACAAATTTGACACAAATTATGTGAGAGAATGCGAACGGTGTTAGTGTAAACGAGAAAAGGGGATATAAGTAGTGGTCGTCATATTGTTATTTGTAGCAGTAGAAAACCCTAGTATAGGTAGTAGAAAGAATATTGTGAAACATAATCTAGCTGAGAAAGTAAAACATTTAATGTTAAAACGTTTTCAATAATTAAATAATTTAGTAAATGAAAGAAAATACATGTTTAAAAATGACAGTACTGTTAAAATGTGCTGTAAAAAGCGAGGAACATATTGTGCATGGGATATTCTATGACTGTGACCAAATTTATAGGTCATGAGCTGATCTTTACAGCCGTATAAGCCCTTGCAGCATCCCTTCTGCTCTTCTGGAAACAGATGCTTGTTCAATTTCTGCGATATCATTGCAGTAAAGGTTTTTTGTAAATTGTAGGGAGACAGGTTATAGATTTGTAGATTTGTGGGCTTGCCGTTTCACTGGATTTGGTAATTAGGATAGTTTTCCCTTTCGTGAGCTATTCACGCATTTCGGGGCTCCAGCATGGCAGCAGTCATATGACTGAAACAAATAAATGAATAAAATAAAGAATAAAGAATAAGAACCATATAAATCAAATTATATTAATGTAATCTATTTTGGTCCCTTATAAATTCAAATACCAGACAATGTGACAGATGCTTTAATGAGAATAGAAGAAGCAAGTATTATTTAGTATTAAAATTTTCAATGTCATATTTTTACAAGCGATTTTCCTGTCGATTGGGCAAGAAAAATATTTGGTTTACATCATAGTAAGAACATGTTAATGCTAAAGATATAGAAATATCTACTATAAACTGACAAATTGATGTTTATGTTTATAGACTTGCATACATGCAAACATATTTATACAATCCGCATGCACACTCACGGATATATATAATTCTATATATATATAAAGAGAGAGATAAATACGTTACATAGATAGGTATATAAGGATATATATATATATATTCATTTATATACATATGTGTGTGTATGTGTGTCTATGTATATATGCATATGCATATATTCATACTGATAGGCATATAAGAAAACGCCACAGGAAAATCAAACATGCGTGGCTGTGAAATATATAAGCTTATATATAGTTCAGTAGTTGAACGTAAATGACATATCATAATAAATGGCTGTTACCTCTAATCGCTTCTATTTGTCATATTGTAATTATCTTTTAAAAATGTGAAATTAGATTTTTACTACCAAAGGAAACAATGAAAGCAACTTATATATGAACGCAACACTACTTTAGTATGCATATGTGCATTTATGTCGTATTCTGTCTGCATAAGCTAACACATTCCCACACTAAGAGCATAATAATATATAATTTTGAGAGACAGAGGAAAAGCAGTTTGTGTAAAAGTGAGGCAGTGTGACTAATTGTAAAAGATATATAGCTGGAAGATTATCCGTATTAAATGATTACAGTATGGTACGTATCTCTGCTTAAGCAGTTTTGTTTTTATTATATATATGTATATATATATATATATATATATATATATATATATATAATATATACTTATAACTTTATGCTATATGATGGCCTCCGTGTAAATGTGCGAATTTATTTACTATTTTCATTAATAGAGCTATGAAGTTTGAAATATATTAATGTCAGCACATTAATTTTTGTTTCTTTTATATTGTAAATTGTAACTACTTGTACGTGCGCGCAACGATAACACAGAAACAATTTATATATGTTCAAGTAGTGACCTATGTTTATACATTATTTTCTACAAATATATACAGTAAATTAGAAATTAACTTTTCTAAGCTTCAATAGAGGTAGTGTTCAAGATGTTGCCTTCAGAAAAAAAGGAAAAATTTATTTCATATTTATACCAAATTCAATGTACTTTCAGATCGTACAACTCCATTTCAATTTCCCTTATACTCTATATTTTCATGTTTTTCAGGGTTTTCTAAAACTCTCATATTTCTCTAATACACTCATTTTTCAGAAGCAAGTACCAATTCTCAAACTCATGCTGAGATGATAACTAAATTTACAGTTAAAGTCCTGACCATCTAATGAATTCACATTTGTGTTGTCGACGCAGGATATATTCAAG
>NC_043015.1:2868334-2875834 GCF_006345805.1 Octopus sinensis
ATGATATGAATGCGGAAGAGACAACTAACATTTTTCCATCTTTGATCTTTTCTCTTTTTCTCTGTTTCTTGTTTGCATATGCGCATGCGTGTCTGCATGCCCATGTTTCTGAGCGAGTGGCTTTGCTAATTAGTGTGTATGTCTGTGCTTGTGTACGTGTTTGTTGTAATCAGATATTGACTTGTGGGTGTATCTAAACTTCTTTTTAGCATTTCGTAATTCATCAATACCTGCTACTTTGGCACGTTCCATTCCATTCTCAATAGGGTTACACAGTACTCTCTTTCAAGTTATGCCTGATTCAATTCATGGAAATTTTATTCTGAATTACCAGATGAGAGAAAATTGTTCGGATTCTTCCTGCTAGGTAAATGAGATATTTTTTTTTTTTGGTACGTTTAGTGTAGCATGTGGAAATAATTGGTAATGTCTGGAATTTGTTGTGTTGTAATAGATACTGGTTTTTATATTCTTATTACAGCCTCCAGACTGTACATATATGGGATGGTAGTATAAAGATTTACTATATCATCAAATGATGGTATCACTTTTAAATATTTTATGATGGTTGTTTATTAGGTGTATGTTATAAAATCTTTTTGTGTATTTTAGGAGAAGTTTTAGCAGTAAGTCAAAGAATTTGCTAAGTTTATGTTCCGATTAAGAAAATTAAAAATAATGTGAAATGTATCACGGTAGATCGGTTGATATATACTTTGTATGTGTACGAGAGAGAGAGCGACAGAGAGAGAGAGAGCGACAGAGATAGTGCTAGAGAGAAAGAGAGAGAGAATGCGCAGGGTGAATAGAGTTAGCTTGTGTGTCGAAGGTATGTGTTTGTGGGTGCGATGTGCTGGTAGATGACGGCTTGAATGTGATTATGGTTGTCGAGAGAATTCTTGCAGGAGAAAGTAAGACAGAACTTGACGTTTTATTACCCACAAGAGGATATACACAGAATGGGACAATAGAAAACATTGGGAACACAAAACACCAAAACAAAAAAGCAAAAAAAAAAACATAAGCGCATGATAAAGATTAAAAAGGGGTGAAATGAGTCAAGACAGAACGATAGGGGAATATTCTGATGTGGTGTGGTGCGGGGAGAAAGATGTGTTTAATAATATTGAGGTCGAGAATTTTGATCGAATGGCGTATATATATGAAGAGAAATGCTTATACCGTTTCACCTAGAGACGACTGACGCCTGATCTCGGATTTATAAGCCTGCTAAAGTTCAAGAGATATTATGGGGAAAGAGGTGGACTATCGCGAGTGGGATAACTTATTGCAGTTGTCCAACAAAAGTACACTTATGGATGCAATATCGGAGCGTATATGACAGTCGGGTTGGGATCGAGAATGGAGTAGGGAAGAGATCCTGGAGGAGAACGGAATGTGGTGAAGGAGTGTCAGTGGACAAAGCATCTGTGAATACTGTATGTTTGTAAGAAGATCTCGGTCACAGAAGATGCAGTGTCGGATGGAAATGATAGAAGAGAAGATGATACGTCTTGATTCGGTGGAAGGTAATACGCATGTAAAAGCGATAACGACATTCCGGACTTGGTTTTGTTGGATTGAGATGTTGTTAACATCAATGCACATGACTGAGACGAATGACAAGTGAGGAAGAATAAAAATCTAAAGCCTGGAACTAAAATGGCGACTAAAAATTTGAAAACATATTTTAACTGAAAAACAATGAGATAAATGACATATGCTTTGGTTTATTATATCTGTTTCAACACAAGAATACACATCAAGAATCTAGATAAACGAACATATAAACGTAACATTAATCATCATAATTGTTAAAATACTTTCTTTACTCTGCGTAAGGAAAGATATTTATTCGATAGTTTTGGCAACAATAGAAACACCGCAGATGTTCTATTGTAGGTTGCATTAGATTTATTTCATATAATTGTTTTATACTAAATTCATTATTGATGTAATATGTATCGGAAGAGATTATATGTGAGGGCGCTTTTCTCAAAAAAATTTAGAGGCACACACACACGCATACACGCGCGCGCACACAGGCGCACACATACACACACAGGCACACATATATATGTACACAAAGTCCTTATCAAATATATGTTCACATACAGATGGATATGTGCGCTCATGCTTGTCTGAGCGAAAGTAGTGTGTTTTTGTATAAATATCCTTCGCTAGTTTCACTATAGATGGCGTGCGAATTTTTAAAATCGTTCAGGACTTTACTACGCCTTTCAAGATGTTGAACGAACAAAAAAATATTAACAATATATTCAAATGGGTGTAAATATTTGGTATACCTTCTTAAGTATGCTGCATAGAAGATATACGAGATTTGCATCTTTCAAGCATGTAGCTTTCTTTTCAATTGTCTATCACGTGACTCATCGTACTCATCTTTTCTTACAGAATGCAGAACATTAATTTGCAACATTGCTAACTATCGTTTTTGTTTTTGTTATTCTCCAGGCCTATGCTCATTTTAATTTATATTATATTTGCAGGAACAATATACGAAGGTAAACATTTTCTTCTGATCCCATGTGTGGAAAAAACGAAGATCCTGTATTATTTTTCCCCTTAATTTGTTTTCTTGATATTTTTTGCTTCATCAATCCCCAAAATACAATCCCCGCTTCCCTTCCACAATGAATAGAAAATAAAGCCAGTATATATAAACCAGCATACATTTGACGGTTGTCATAATCGGTGGTTAAAATTGCATATTTCTGCATTTTACACTTCGAGAGCCAAAAAATACATTTGAATAATAGTTGGCCAAGCCCCCAGAGCAATAGAAAAAGCATAAACACATTATTCTCTGATATTGATATGCAGTCTACTGAGAGACTAATTCTCAGATTCTTAACCGCATTTAATCATCGACAGCAGGTTTTGTAACCAAATTATCCAGGGGCTATACAAGGAGTTAATGTGACAATGTAATATAAGAGACATTTTGAAACAGTGTGGTCGGAAATCTTTGTATGAGTGTTAACTTGCAGCTATTAAATGAGTGTTAGATGATCTTTGATTTACAGCATCAAGCATAAAGATGGGTATTAACTTGCATTCTTCAGTTGCTTCCCATCCAAATATAACATTTTCTCAGCTTTAGCTACCTTAGAACAAGGCATATATCATTTATCCTTTTGCAATTTCGCTTCTTGCTAGCATTCCAACCAAAATAATTGCAGCCCTTTTCCATCAACAAATTTTATGTGTTTGTAAACATATTGAGGTATTACTTGGATCATATAGCGGAGAAAATTGGCTAGGCTACTACAATTTCATTACTTGTAGATTATCCCTACAATTTTAAATAATGCCAAGCATCTTGTTTTCATATATGTGACAGAAGTCATTTCTTGTATTTATTGTATCTTGACCTTTATAATTTTGTTTCATTCTAAGCAGCTTTAGAAGAAATAGTATGTGGTACAAATATCCGCTTACTTATTCAGCATTTGTAGTTGATTTTACTCGATTATCCCTGTTCATAAGTTCTAGTAATAAAAATGGCCATTCCTGAAATGTGTATGATGTACTCTCTCTCTTTCACTCTTTTACTTGTTTCAGTCATTTGACTGTGGCTATGCTGGAGCACCGCCTTTAATCGAGTAAATCGACCCCAGGACTTATTCTTTGTAAGCCTAGTACTTATTCTATCGGGTCATTTCGCCGAACCGCTAATTTTCGGGGACGTAAACACACCAGCATCGGTTGTCAAGCAATGTTGGGAGGACACAGACAAAACCATGAAAATCGTAGATGTAATTTACTCAATACCAAACATTATACGTTTTTCATAAAAATATTCTGATTTATTTTCCCACGTTCTGATATATTATGTTTACTTGGTGTCTTATTCATGATTACATATTCCAACAGTAACAGGTTAATCCTCCCCTGTACCATCTATCTTCATTTAGAATAACAGCAAGGTGAGACCTTTAAAAAAATGAGAGGAAAGATTTTGAGCATATTATTTGTACACTGCACACGTGATTACAATGAGTGTGCATTTTAGTAACTGACATTTTGAGGGACACGTTCATGGCATGTTGTCATTTAGTTTCTGCTATTGTGATTTACATATTTATGTTTAAGACACGTGGTATATAGTTAAGAATTTGATGTATTGTTAATCAATGACAATTCAGCCCGCCGAGTGTCTAGTTGTATACATACACAATGCAAGGTGATCTGTGATACTCTCTGAGGAATTGTGATTCATAGTGTAATTACGATATTTGTCTTTTACATAGAAAGTTAATACTATAAACAAACTCTCGAAGTGCATGTACTTTGGCAAAATAGGTCTGTTTACAAATAATTCTAACTCATGATTAATGATATTTGCTGGTATATCTCTTATATTAGTCAGATAATATATAATTTCAGTCATCTAAAATATTACTAATATTATTAATAGCCTTAATATTCAAATTTCGCGATTGGGTGTGGAAGAAGCATTATTTCACAGATCATACGCCGCTGATCTTCCCTTACAACAGAGCATTAGGATCGCGAATTGGCTGTAAACTATGATACTATATTGTGCAGACATCTATGCCTGTTTCGTACTCTCTCCGTTCATGCATACATACATACATACATACATACATATATACATACATACATATACATATATAAATGCAAGCATGCATGTATATCAATATATGTGAATATGTGTGCGTATAAGTGTGCATATATATAAATATGTGTGTGTATAAGTGTGCATATATATGAATATGTGTGCTTATACGTGTGCATATATGTGAATATGTGTGCGTATAAGTGTGCATATATATGAATATGTGTGCGTGTAAGTGTGCATATATATGAATATGTGTGCGTATAAATGTGCATATATATAGATATGTGTGTGTGTAAGTGTGCATATATGTGAATATCTGTGCGTATAAGTGTGCATATATGTGAATATGTGTGCGTATAAGTGTGCATAAATGTGAATGTGTGTGCGTATAAGTCACATGAAAATCTTTTATTAATTGGTGTCATGAACTACTTGAAGGAGATGATGTCCAATAATAGATATCTCAGGCGAACAGCCACATTGCACCTGCATCAACAATTGAGTAAGAAAATAGGAAGAAATAGTTGTTAAAGGGATCGTGTGTGGTCGCAAAATGTGTATAAAAAGCGCATAAATGATAAACACGTACAGGTTATAAACATGGTATTCCAACGTCATCAGGGCTACAAACAAAGCAGGAGAAGATCTATACCACAATACCCCACAACAAAATGAACGAGTGCATACAATAATTAGAAATGAATTAACTTATATTTACAAACACGGACAAATCATCTTAGTTCAGTGTTTATCACTAACGTATATTTCTTGATTAGGAGCAGTAGAACACTTTCTACGGAAGAACGCATCTCCGAAACTCACTCAGTCACGGTTAGCCGCCGACTAGGGAAAAATTGGGTGTTTGCCCTATAATAGCGCTTTGTCCCCAGGTTAGCTATTTGCATTCCTCATCATATTTATTGTCAATTACCTTTATAATGCCAAGAAAATGGTTCACGCGTTTATACTTTGCTAGGAAAATTATGAAAGCGATAAAATAAATATATCCGAAAAAACTGACTTACAGGGTAAAAACCACAAAATTTTACGGTCGATGGGGGTTGTCTTCCCGTTCGTTTGAACTAAACTTTTACACAGATTGTTTCTTTGTTAGTTAGGAACTAGATAGGCTGGTGGAAGCTACACTTTAAGAAAACTGAATAATAAGGACCACCGTAGCATATATATATATATGTATATACATATGTATATTTGTATGTGCACTTTTACACACACACACACACACACACACACACACACACACACACACACACACATATATATATATATATATATATATATATACACAAATATTATAAAATATTATTTGAGACAAAATATTATTTTTATATTTTAAAATTTTGATTTTTTAGATTGGAAGTCCACCTGAAGATTGTCGATCAAGACAAGAAACGATTGTAGTGGCGGTTTTTTTGACTATTATTAAATTTTATGTATTGATTAAGTCTTTCCTTGTTTGTTTTGCAAAATAGTGGTTTTGTCTCAAATAATATTTTATAATATTTTACTATAAAATTGGATTTAATCCTAAATCTGATTTTTTTTCCCTGTAAATTTGGATATATTCCCTAATATTTATTATTTATATATATACACATATATATATATATATGTATATGTATTTTAATATGTTTATATGCATGTATGTAACAATGAAATCCGTACAATTGTTGCTTGCATTTTCATGATGTTTCTCTTCTCTTTCGAAAGGGAAGCCTTACAATATTCAAGATATAAAACGGAAGACACTGACAAGCGGTAAAACGAAAACAGAAATCAATGGACAATCAACGAATAAAAGCATTTATAGTAGACATAATAGTTACTATTACACACGCGCACACACATGCGCATACACAGGTGTATATAACAACTAGCAATAGTTTCTCGAAGTAATATAATGTTTAGAAAAATAAGAAACAGTGTAATTAGTGTAAGTGTCAGTAAAATAAGATATTTTTATTTTAACCAATTTCCTCAACTAAAGGAATCTCTATAATTGCTTATTGTCGGAATAATAGAATGGTTAATGCAATGTTGTTATATCCAACGAATCCTGTCCTGAAATTAAAAGTGCTGGCGGAACACGTTAAGATGAACTTCGAAGTTTTTGAATAGCAGCAAATCAGTGTTTGCTAACTATAAAGGTTAGATACGAGGTAGATACCTAGAAAATACAAGAAAATATCGTGTGACACGAGATTGTATGAATGTGCCTAACTCTATAAAACAACTGTGCAAGGTATCATACCATATCAGTCATATTTCCTGAATCTCGTGCATAACTGTGGTGTATAGTGTGTTGTTTGTATATAAAAACACAACTATATGGTTTTGCATACAAAAACTGTTCTCAAATATTACTTGTTCTCTTGACCTAGAAGTGATGAAGGACAAAGTCGATCACGCCAGAATTTAAAATTAAAATTTAGCCCTCTGTAAAATTTTAAATAAGAGCGCAAAAGCGGATTAAATGCATTTTTGCATGACGTCTTACCGATTCTAACCGCTCACCGTTTTCATTATAAAAATATCGGTGTCAACTTATCGCACATTGCCAGTAAATTCGGTAGGGGGGAGCGTAAAGTGATAACATCCACCACTGTTCAGAGATTGTACAGCTATTTATCGAGCTCAAAATAGTCAAAGACTAGCTGTGCCTCAGCGGAATTTCTTCTCAGAACGCAACACCACGTAGCTACTCATTTCGTGGGTAGCTTTTTATAATAAAAAATATTAAAATCTAGCACTGATTGCGAATTACAAACTACGGAAAGATGAAAATGCAAGAAAGTGGGTAATGAAGAAAAGGACGGTGTGATCATGAGGGGATCACGTCGCAGGAACGTTGAGAGCATCAACAATCAGGTTTG
>NC_043015.1:2878334-2890834 GCF_006345805.1 Octopus sinensis
TCTTGAATTTGGCTAAAGGACAGGAAAGAGAATGAAGTTCTAGAACTGGTAAAAATCTAGAACATTATTTAGAGAGGCGGAACGGAGTTTCAAAAAATATATGAAAAATTTGAGAATATAAGAATTTTTTTCTTAAGTTAATGTGAAAATTCAGTATTAGAGTTATAAAACGAAAGAAATAGTGTTATTTTGAAAGCCAAAAATAAGTAAAGAAATACGTTAACCAAAATATATATTACAAGAAAATTTTTTTTTGTGTGCATTTAATAAGATTCTTGAAGTAATCTGAATGAAAAAGAAAGCTTCTATGATTTACTAATATATATTTTTCCAAGTTTTAATATTTTGTTCCGTTTCATAAATATGAGACACGAACTAGATTCACAAACGTTCATCAAAATGTCAAAATATGATGCAGCAACTATATAAGTATGCATGAGGGTGTAGACTGTTTCTACGTACGTATTCTTTTATAAGCTTGTACGTGTGGGCATGTATACACCTGCACTTACTCTACATATCAATCACACACAAACATATGCACACACGACGAGATGTATACAAAAACATATCAGGCGCACGAATCTATTTGTGATAAAAGGAAAATTGATGAAAATGTTATAAGATTTCTTGCAGATTTTGGACACAGCCCAGTAGACATGCACTCACTATAATCATAATTTGTTTTGGTGAAGTAGTTTCCAACTACAAAAGAAATGTGTAGATAATTTATTCTAGAGCTTCCCCACAAAGTGACTCCACATGAATTCTGAGTTTATGCAATAATTACTAGTATAAATAACTTAAATCCCTATATATGGCAAGTCTTGATGAAGAAATCGCGTTTATTTTTTAAATGTGGAAAAGTACAGAGTGAAAGATGCAGACAGTGGTGAAAGAGGCACACAATAGTTTAGCAAATTAGCATTTGAACTATTAAAATGCCTGAAGTGAACCAGGACGGAGTGGTAATATGCTTTAAATTGCACTCTCAAAATTGCAAAATTGAAACGAAATGAGGACAAGTGTGATGTAGTCATGGCAGGATGCCTTAATACATTTGACATACAAATAAACAGAAACTGTACGATAAATAATTTCTTAGTAAATTCAGAAAGAAAGTTTCAATAACATTCTGTCTTGACAATAGAAAATGTATACGAAATAACAGTTCTAGAGTTAGAAATGAGTAAGATATCAACATTTAGTGTTGATTGACATGCATGTTAAACACGCTTCGATAATATCGAGTGGATATCAGCTAAAAGATTACGTTGGAGTGAGATGAATATGCCTTGCCGTTAATCCATTTTCCAACGAAAGTATAAAACTCACTGATGGTCATCATGTAGATATAATTAGAAAATTTATGCCTTTATTTTCCTCAGTCTTGATAAACAAATTTGAATCTCCTGCATGTTGGACCTGGTCATAGATACCACAATTCATAGCCATCTGTTACCCAGATAGAAAATAGATATACTGTAATATTTGTTGCAACAATTGTCATTTTGACTATAGTAAGAAAATATATTACAAGTAAATCGTTACTTTGTAAAATGATAACCATATCCTACAATGTCATACGGCAACTCAAATTTAGGATGCAAGTCTCACTTATTTTCTTATTCAAAACTTAAAAGTTTGAAAGTTAAACCTGATAGCACTTTGAAACAATGTTAACAAAATGTTTTTGATTAGAAGGTTGGTTTTGTTCGAGATAGCAAAATGACAAATCTTAATGCACAAGAAATTCCGTGTATAATACTTAAAAATGTGGATCTACGATTGGAAAAATCTCATCTGTATCTAAAGTATTTTCTTGGATTTAAAATCAAGAATCAAAGCTATCGAGTTCTACACTCCTTGCACGAGTAAAGAAAAAAGTGCCCAGAAACGTACTGCAAATAGACGTAATTATACTGTAGGAACACATTTGCATATATCGTGATATATAGAAATTATTTACTAACACGTAATCTGGGTCTCAATTTATCAGTCTGTTTGTGTTAATATACCTTATTATAGAATACGTATGTAGATTCTATTTTTTATTAGAATATAAGACCAGTTACAGGGAATCATTTTCTGTATATGTGTATTCGTTACCACGTACATAAAATGAAAGGCAAATTACGATTGAACCGTTTTCTTACTACCCATTCAAATTTCATTAGGAACAGTTAAAGGTTTTGAAAGTACACTTTTAAATCGACTATAAGGAGAGTGTTAAATAAAGTGGATAAATATAATTGCATATATAATGCATTTTATCCGCTAGTTCTGACATTAAATTATAGGGTAGGTAACACAGAAAATCTATAATAGTCACTACATCTGTACTAATGCGCTATATCCTGCTGAGTAAGGGCAGAGTACTACAGTGACATAATTTATAACGCATTAAAGATACATTGATTTGTAATACAAGAAAGCCACCTAAATTTGTGACAGGTCAAATCAATATAATTGAAAACAACACTAACAAGTAATTGGTTCATGAAACTCAAGGAATATGAAGGAAGATGCCAAATCAGTGCTTTCTTTTACTTTTGATGTTTTAACGATATTTCTCCAAATCGTTAACAGATCATAAATTGTAAACTTACTAATTTATCATGTAACAATTAAAAATATATAATTCAAAACGTGTTATAATCTGTATTTTGAGTATGATGGCTATTATCGGTACGTTGTAGATTTCTGTAGTGTAAAACATAATAAAGGGAAAATGATGTTCTTGTTTCGGAAATGTGTATTCTTCTAAAGAGGAATTCATTATTTGTTAAAGTCAGCAAATTATAATTTCGTGGTGATGATTATTATATTGAGAATCTAACAAAAATATCTTTATTATGTCATTATTCTAAAAGTGAACATTTTCCACTTCTCACAGATTACATTACTAAACGGCAAATTTAATGTTCAAAATATAATTGATCTTTCCTTCTCTTAGTAATTACAGTGAAATTAAAACTACTTGAATTTACCATCGTATTATAGCTATAATTGGAAGGAAGTAACACGTTGTGTATCTATAATTTTACACAAAATTATTGGTATCTTAGATGGTTTAGTAAGAACTACCGAAACTAGAAAACAATTCAAAGAAGACAAATTCCTGGAATTAATGAATGCTTGAAACATTAAAGTCAAAAGTGCTGTCAATTACAGATTATTTTGAGTAGGTTAGACATTTCTTGAAATGTTCTAAATCAATGTAAAACAATATTTGAATAATCTCTATAAAAAAGCAGCAACACTAAAGTACATTTGCTTACGCTCAGTGTCAGTGATATGCGTAAGATATGGGGGGTTCCAGGTTCTTGTTCACAGTGACAGCAATCATTCTGCAACTCTTGCCATCGTGGAGTTCTGAAACATTGAACTTGGTACACGTTATAGTAATGACGCTTGTATCACTCACTAATAAATGCATAATTGAATTAATATATATTTACATATGAATTGCGTTGTGTAATATTTCATGACAAATAAGTTTAATAATAGTTGCAGGACTGACTTGTGAATTATGTTATTCTTGAAGAAACTATATCACAGATGAATACCCAAGAAAAGTACTTGGGATATGAATTTTACGAACATATTTATATGTTAATAGGGACCGATGCCCAATCATTATGCCTAATTGCAAGAGCATTGGCGTTAAAGGTGAGACAGTGTCACTTGACAACTTGCTGGGCTGTCTGCTGGAGCCTGGCGGCAGTTATTTAAAGTGAAAAATTTGACAAGTCAGTCAGTCACCGGCTGACACTCGCTGACGATGCATCGAAGAGGCCAGGGAACAGAAGAAAGAAGAAGAAATAGAAGACATGCACCCAACACCAGAGCTGAAGATACCTCCGAAAGGGGGTGGGCAAGTCAAAACGGTAGAGGAGTAGGGGCCGAAACCGGACGTGGTTCCTCCTGATTATGTCTTGAGCTAACTGGATGCTGGAAAGGACCTGTTGTGGTAGCAGACCACGGAACACGGTTGTAATTCCTCCATAACCCACACAAGCATAAATACTATCAACACAGAACACAAATATTATTTTAAAATTTATCTTTCACACGCATATGAAAATACCCAGGAAGACAGCGCAAACATTATCTACATACAATGTACAATGTCATACTAAAGCATTTTGTATATATATATATATATGCCATTTGGATACATGGTTCTTTTTCATTTGTTATATTATTGTAGTGCCGCATCACCATTAATAATGAAATCTTGTCATCGTGATACTATTTTCCGAAAAAAATATGTGCCTATCCAATATGCACATGTGTGATATTACGACATGATTCTCTCTACTGATAAATTATATTATATTATATGAAGTTTTTAAGGAATCACGATTGTTATATTCTTTGATGCATGCGCAATACTTCAGTATTCAATATATCTATGTAAACTTTCGGAGTTTGATAATGCATGCAAAGATGATATCATTTCTGTTCCTCTGCTCATACCTCTGGGGATGTGCACATCAGTACAGCGTCTAAAGTTTGTGGAATTACAAAAAATATGCAGCTATATCTGGAACAATGAATCTGGGTCTAATAAGAATTCTAGTGATTTGTATATCTATATGGGATTTAGGATTGGGTTAATTTTGTTTGGTATACGTATAGTTTTCAACACCGTTGACGCAATGCAGCATGATATTTCATATGATATACATGCTGTTAGGGTGAATTTTTTTCTTATCTTTTACATCTCTTTTCAGAAAGAGAAGATAATTGGACAGTATGAACGCCGCTGGAGAACATATACTGCAAATGTAGCCGAGAGAAATTTAAATGACATGGAATATTGAGAGTCATTTCAATATTAGACACGAACAAATTAAGTCCTGCTCAGTGCTTTGTGAATACAGTAAAGGCTACATACCATGACGTGGGCAGTTGCAATAGGAACTACCAAGCAGGTTCCAGTTAGAAAAGAGACAGTATATATTCATTATATTAGATGACTCGACAGGCTCATCTGATACGAATACAAAAGAGGCAGGAGACTGAGTTGAAACGATGACCATATCTATAGCTGGAGGATCCGGTATCTTCCTATAGTTCTTGAAGTAGTCAAATGTGTATTGTCAGAGCATGTCTGAGACTTCGCCAGTCCCGATTCCCCTAATTTTGATCTCATAAGTACTATGTATAGGTAGCGTTTGAGAAAGACATCAACCATTCTACCAGCAAAACGACAGCCAAACTGGTGGCTATGACAGAATATGTGTTCGAAGATATTCCAAGGAAGACAATGAGATAAATATATGCCTGGTTCCGGTACCGTCTTGAGGTCGTAGTGATAGATGTTGGCAGGTATTCTGAGCAAACCTTTTTCCTCCATCTGTAATCTAGTTAATGTTTTTAATACTTTTTTTTATAATACGTTTATGTTTAGTTTGGATATATTAGTTTTCTTTTATGCAAACTGTTAAATTTAGATCGATCGCAGTGTAGGAACTTCTGTTTTATCTGTTAGCGTTAATTTTCAAACAAGCTTCGTGTAACGAGAAGTATTTAGTGTCATTAATTCAACTGGTGAGAAAATAGCATTTAGTTTCAACAAAAAAGAGTCTAAAATAATAGTATGCATATAGAGAACATTTTTTTAAGTAAAAGAATGAAACTAAATATAATTCATATTTAGATACTTAAAATATCACATAATATACACATTTACAGTTTCATAGTTCAGAATATGTCTCATAATCTTTCTTGATAGATGTATACATATATGTGTGTGCATGCGTATGTGTCTGCTTTCTCACTACTAATCTCTGTTGAATGCAGTAGGCGACAGCTTTTGAGAAGACACGAACATTACAAAATTTAATTTCGTTCCTCTAAAATTTCGTGGACTTGTGCCAAAGTACGTAATCAGTATTATTTCGCTGACATAGGATTGAGAATTTAGGACAACCTAAGATATGGTATTAGATTTAGCACTGAAATGATGGTAGAATCGAATTTGTCAGTCTTCATTACAGAATGAATAAGATTAACCGAATCAATATTGTGTCGTACGAAACGTTGGTGAATCGCTGAGTTAGAGGTGACAGAGCACTGGGTGAAATGGTGTGTTCTATTTGGTTACATTAATGGTGTAACTTTCCATACCATGGGTTCCGGTTTTAGGTAATAGTATCACCGAAGAAAAAAGGGCTGGGGATTAAATAGCTTATGTCCCACAGCAAAATATCTGATTAGTAGTTACGTTAGCTTTCAATAGAGAAATTTAGATATACTGTCACTGTAGATTAAGAACTTATACTATTGTCAGTTCCTGGTACTTCTCTAAAAATAGTTGATGCTTTTCTTTTTTTTTTACCTTGGTAGTAGAGGGTATTTTTCAGCCAATGTTTGCTCAACAAAGAACTTTAAACTATTAGATTAATTGCTTACTACGCAGACAATAGCATCCGGCAATGATTATGGTTCTTTTAGCAAATATTTCGTAACGTCAAACATTCAAGATCATCATCATCCATGTATATATACATACATACTGATATATATATTTAAATAAAATAATAAAGAAATCATCCATTAGTCTGACAGTAAGACATTTGAAATCTTTCTTTATTGCTCTATTCCTGGTGATCAATTGGATTTTTTTTTGCGCACCCATATACACACAGACACACAGTAATATGCAATTATCTTTTATCTTTCATCTTCTATGTGTTTCAGTCAGTAGATTACAGCCATAATGGGGCACCCCCTTCTTGAACATTTTGTCGAAAGAATCAACCCCGGTACTTATATACAGATATATATATATATATATATATATATATATATATAATATATATATATATATATATATATACATATGCGACGTGCTTATTTCAGTTTCCTCCTCCCAAAACCACTCACAAGGGCCTGAGCGGCCCGAGGGTCTGAGACTATAGAACAAGGCACCCTCACAAGAGGTCATGGAGTGGAACTGAACGCGAAAGACCATGTGATTTGGAAGAAAGCGTTATACTGCACAGTGACGCCTGCGCCTATATGCGTACAAATAAAACAAGTTGGTTCATCATAAGACAATTTGCAATAGAGTTCAGATAATCGTACATATATTTAAATGTGTAATTATAGTATTGATTTATTTTTATATCAATATTTTAACGGACAGACCACAGAAACCACATGTGTGATGATGCAATTATAATGTATATAAGCGTTTGCCTTTGAACATTTACAGAGGAACACTGTTTAGCTTCAGACTTAGCGGATGTACTTCTACTTGAATTCTCGCTTTCTATCGTCAGAAAGTAATTCATTGGGGAAAAGATTTCCTCAATACAGACACTTTCCATACACTTGGAGACTCTGTGCCAATTTGTTTAGTACATAAGGTATTACAGAAAGTAACACCTTTTCAGCAAACCTGATAAACTTACACGGCTTCTTATCACTCATATTTCTTATTAACGCGTTCATAGGTTTTATATTCAACCTTTATTTTTCTTTCCTAGGCCGTCCACCTAAAGTAACTAGAACGTACAATTAACAGTCTCTTCTTCACCAAATTCTCCTATGAAAATATTGTTGTCACCCCGTGTCCAATGTCCAGAAGCATTCACACAATAATGTCCTCACTCATCATTCTTTCGTCGAGAATTGTAACGCTCCGTTATGATTTAAATCTATCATCCCCGATATTTCTCTCGCCTTCGAAAGCATATCCACCAATATTAACAAATCTCAATTTCCAAGTCATGCAGTGAAATACACGTGGCCATCCACAACCTGGCATCGATTTTCGATTAACAATCATTATTGCTGCAGAGGTGCCATCCAATAACCTTCCACCATGTATGACACAAGACAGTATGGTTAAATTGCCACGATTTATGTAACTACATGCATAAGCCTGAGTCAGCACCAGCATGCTAACTGGGTAAATAAACAAAGAAAAACAAATGATTTAGACGTTGCATCACTCCCTAGTAGACATTATATATGTACACACATTAAATTGTAATAATGTTTCCTTTTTTTCCTTATTTTGTGAGTGTCATCGAAGCCAACCTAGTTCTTCTGCACTTATTAGTAGGATACGTCATTAATTGATTTTTTTCAAAACCGAACCAGGCGATATTCTTCCCGGTTTATACTGTTTCTTTTTTATTGAGGATTTGTTATAATGTTCCATATCCACCATTCAACTACACTACGCAGTCCTCTTCAAATCATGTTAATCAGCAGAAAACAGCATATTTAGAAGAAGCTTTCAGAATTAAACAACATAGAGTTAAATTTCTGATGGTAGTTACTGAAAGAAAAAATGTCCTGTACTGACAATGTCAATCGAATTGAAATGGTTAAATACGAAGACATAAAACATATTTTAATTACTTTTCGTGGGAAACCAAGAAATGTATAACACCATGACATATGTTACATGCATTTATTTTCCAATCTATACTGAAGTTAAAGATGTTAATAAAGAATTTACAAACTACTGCTTAAATTAACAATGTGACAGACGTCTCAGTAGGCATGAAGCACATATATATATTTTAGCTTTTAAATTGGTTTTAGTTGTTTTGTTAACGAAGATTGCTTTTCAAAATCAGTCTAGTTGCAATTCTCTGCAGCCTTGACGTTGTTAATAATGGTCAATGCTTTTACACACACTGTATTATTCAGCGATTCAACACTAGTATGTTTTTACTTTTTTTATAATTCCGACTCGAAAATAGACAGCATATTTATTCAGATAAAATTAAAATGAACATTGTATCATACATTTTCATTCCAAGCGTAAGTTGGTTGATTTTAAGTTAATCAAGATTTTCATCTTAAAATCCACAGAGCTGGAAGTTGAGCTAAACACTGTTTCAATGCCTTCATGCTCTTCTTATTTACAGTGTTAAGTAGTGCTCCATATTGTGTAGTAAATTGGCAAAACGAAAGAATGTAAAGGGTTATACAGCACATAGCATTCTATAAAATGCCCACTTACTTTCGTACCCCATCATTTACCAAAGTATGAAGTCGTAAGTGCCGATGCGTGTTAGGACTCTGACATGTCCCATCAGCATCTAATTTTTCCTCGGAGAAACATAGCACACCCGACAAGTTTGTTTAATTAATATATGAGGAGAAACGTGAATGGTTCATATAAAATCTAGTGCTTAAATCCGAATTGTTTTCTTCTGCAGTTTAACATGCTCTTTCGCTTCCAAATCTACTTCCCGTTGCCTCAAATACAGCAGCTCTAATCGAAATTCGATTTCATTATGCATTTTTGAAATTCGATATTTGATTAGCAACTTCTGCTTGTGGAAAATATAAAAATCATATATGATATAGATTACTATATGTATGTAGTTTGCCTTCTGGATATTTATATCATCCACTTTTGTACAAGTATGAAAGTAACCACATGCTAATTTTTAATCTTAATTGGTGTGTAGAAAACTTGAATCCATTTGGTTAGTGTATGCAATTTTTTTTTTACTATATCACTTTCATTTCAAAGAGGCTTACTCGTGAGTTATTACAAGCATACCTTTTTATGTCTCTGCAGCGTTTCATAATCATTTGATTAAATACTTGCGCTTGTATTAGTATGTCTACTTTCCACATGTACTCAATATTCGCTTTGCAGGGGACTGCTCAAAGAGGTTCTGTCACAGATTATAATCTATTCCATTTGTGAATTTTGTCAATTGATTGCATGTCGATATTAAACTGGGGTTTGGATTTTCACAAAGAATTACATAGTGGTAAAATCTTGGAGGTAACTTCAAGTACACGGGAGCATGATGCTGAGCACAACGAAACTCATTGGTACAAATATCGGTGTATATTCTCTAACTATTACAACTGTAACAAAAACACAGCGACAACAGACAATTTTTCAGTAGATAAGTGATATATTTGGTTTATACTAATAAAACAGGTACACCTCAAAATGAATTTCAATTTGTAATTGATGGTTGAAGGACGAAGTAAATATCAACTGAAAATTTAGGTTATCTTCACAAAATACAGAAACCGCAGGAGGCGTATGTTTGAGGTTTTTCACAGAAAAAGATAATTTGCTACTTCAGTTATCTGTGACCAATATACTTGGGAGATTGCTTATTCTTTCTGTTTCTGTCTTGTTTCAGTACAGATGCGAAATGCAAACTAGTAATTGATGTACGTTTTTCCCGCAACTATGATGTATAATGTCATTCATATTCCTGTGTGCTTTCTTAAAATATTTCTACCAGTTAAGAATCCATCTCCTGCTTCATCACACAAGCACCCTAGAGTATTAGTACAAAGTAACGTGTTACATTTTATTCAGCTACATCAATGGGAATAATGTGCTAAGCTTGTCACTCTAACCGAGCAGTAAGATGAAATAAAGATATACGAGTTGAATTCATCGTTGATTTTGAGCGCTTTGTTCATCGTTTCGTGAAAGAGCCACAAAGCAATCCACTGAACAAATCAGATCTTATACACATGATAATAAAATAAGCACAAATTTGGGGAGCAAATGAATAAAAATATCAATAGAAAAGGAGAGGTCACGGTAAAAGTAAAATGTGGTCTCTTGAACAGCTGCACGAAAGTTTGAATTTCAGAAATAAATATTCGTCAATTTCATCATAATGCACAATTCCTTGAAATCTTATACCCAACTTCTCTCAACATATGTAATTGCAACCGTTACTTCACGGTAAATAGATGAGGATGAAGTAGTTATGATTTTATTCAACACGTTTCCAATTGAGATTTTCTTCTACTTCTCCATCTCCGTCTTCTTCTTTTCTTTTTCTTCTTCTTCTTCTTCTTCTTCTTCTTGTTCTTCTTCTTCTTCTTCTTCTTCTTCTTCTATTATTATTATTATATTATTATTATATATTATTATTATTATTATTATTATTATTATTATTATTATTATTAATATTATTATCATTATTATTATTATTATTATCATCATCATTATTATTATTATTATTATTATTATTATTATTATTATTATTATTATTATTATTATCATTATTATTATTATTATCATCATCATTATTATTATTATTATTATTATGAGCGAAAGGCGGTGAGCTGGCAAAATCTTTAGGACGCCTACTTAGTAGCACTCTATCCGTCTTTACGTTCTGAGTTCAAATGTCTCCGGGTCATATGAACTAGTTCCTCCCCTAAATTTTCAGACATTGAATTTTTAATGGTAAGGATTATCATTATTTATATTCATATACACACAGCAGCTTTGATTTTAGGAACCGAAAACCTTCTAACTTCAAGCTACAATAAGAAAACTTAGGTGCCCAAGATCCATCCTTAGTATCGTAATGACAGTTTTCTGCAGCTTTCCTAATAACACTGTCCTAAAACGGTTTCTATTTTTATTTCCTCTTTACATCTGTTCCAATCTTTAGGTATAGTTCATAATACACCTATGCTTACTAGCATACATGTTACCCGCATTTGCATAGAGTCTGTAATTCAATGGTTTGGTCCTGGTATTTTGCTGTATTTTCTATACCTCACATATTGATTTTCTTATCATATAGAACTGTCACTTTCTAATCGCTTTCTTCTACTACTACAAAATCAAGCATTTTATATTCTCTTACTCTGTCAGTCTGAATGTTAACGCCTCATAACATCATATATTTCTTATTTTTTAGTACTTACCTTGGTTCATATTCATACCATTTATCAATATATTAAAATCGTAGCTTTCTACATAACTCCTAGTGGGTTACCCTCCCCAAGATGTCATGTATTTTCTTGTATTCTTTCTGTGCAGCATGCTACATTCACATTACTATATGAGTAACGCTTTACTCTCTTGATTTGCATAACCTCTATTGGCAAATTATAATTATGTTTTAAAAATTAACTTTTAATGAATTAGTCATCTATACTTGATCCTGTGCTGCTACTAGCAAAATACAAACTTTCTGTCACCCTTTTCCCTTTCATTTATACAACCGTACCCATGTCTATCTTTTACCATTTGCTGCAATTATATTTGGGAAACTGCCATGCAATGTTTTCTCCTGCCAGTTAGATAAGTTCTGTTGTTTTGTGATTTTTAAAATTTCGATAAGTCTATTTGGTTTCCCTATGCCTTGTTGTGACTCTACCAGCTTTTTGTAAACTTTCTTTAGCATTATCTACATATGAGTCTCTAACTATTCTTTCTTACTCCACGCAGTCATCTACTCATATTAACCTTCTTCCACCTTCATTTCTAGGTAAGTATGATCTTTCTACTCTTGATCTTGGGTTGAGTCATCCATTCATATCGAATTATTTCCTAGATGTTCTCTCTAGCCTTGCTGATTCAATTTTCGTCTAATCTACAAAAACTGATGAGTATCTAATTAACCATAGAGCTGGAATATTTACAATCTTAACTAGATTCAGACCATTTAGCTTTCACTTCCTTTAGCTACCACACTCATCTGATACACACCTTCTCAATTTTTGTCTTCATTTCC
>NC_043015.1:2895834-2923334 GCF_006345805.1 Octopus sinensis
ATCCAAACGTCTCTGTCTGTGTATCTGCCTCTGTTCTTTTCTCTATCTCTGACTGACTGACTGTCTGTCTTGCTCTCTCTCTCTCACTCTCTCTCTCTCTCTCTCTCTCTTTCTCTCGGTAAGAAAAACCTCCTATATTTCAAGAAATACGACCCAACCACTTGCTTATGAGCTGTTTTGGAGGGATGTAATATTTCAGGGATATAATATTTCGATCACGGTGTTCAACAGTTTTATAGTTTTATAAATGGGTTCTCTTTTTATTTTTTTTCCATGATACTCACACCTGGCTTTTACATTATATACGATTATAGACAATAGACTTCTCATCACTTTGGATTATTCCACCCGGGATAGGTTTAGTAGCAATTTTACAATAGAATGGCAAACAGTGGAACGATATGATAACGAGGGTGCTATGACGGAGGATAAGATTGTTGCTAGTTTTGACCGAAATTTGTATTCAGTGGAATTAATTTGATGATTCTCGTGACAATTTTCCTCGAGAAAGGTTTTCATTATTATTCACATAAAATAAGGTTGTCCAGATTGATAGAAATCTGTGAAAGAAATGTTTCTAGAATGAAACTGGTCAAACATTCCTGGGTGCTTATAGCATACTTTCTATAAATCGAATATTTGCAATTCATTCAGGATGCAGTGTCAAATATGAAGTTTTGATTAAACACATTTTAAATAGCCACAATCAATATAAATGTAATCACTATTGTACATAGTAATCTGCAAAGAACAAAAACTAGCAGGTAAAACTAAATTCTTATATTAACGTACATATCGAAAATATACCAAAACAGTAATATCATAAAAACATGACAGGACTTTCTTTCCAATGATTGTGCATGCATATTTGTTTTTCTTGGGCTGGGGGAGGAGGATGAGGAGAAGGAGAAGTAGATAGAATGTCTACGGATGCGTACCATGCATCCCTGTGTGTGAGCGTGTGTGTTGCGAGTGATTATGTGAGTTCAAATAATGGCTGTCCTCTCTCAACAGGCATCAAAAATAAAACAAAATGTTAAGTGTGGAAGAATAGATTATTCCACACGTTTAATTCTTTCTTTTAAATTCCTTCATAAATCAAAGTGAAATCTCCTCCACCTGGCATAGCGCCTAAATATATATCTTCATGGTTATAGTCATATACCACATCTATCATTCTTACACCTTATTTAACAACTTTATTCCAAACAATTAATTCTTTATATTATAATTTTTAACGCTACCATACTGTACTGAAGTAAGCAAGCTACTTACTACACAGCCACTCCTGCGCCTATACAATATTAAAGTAAATATATCTTTCGCATAATGTAATTATATTGCTTTATTTAATATTAATTATAAATAACATTACATTTTATTATGTTATATATAATTCAGTAGAATTTTATAATCACTAATATTTGTATAATTGAAATTAGAATAAATAAAATAATCAATTAATAATTTTGATTGTTGTATAATTACCTAAACCTCCTTATAAATAATGTTCATTTCTTTTAAGAAAAAGAAATTTAATGACGCAATACACCGAATCTATATTCGGCACCAATGTAATAGGAAACTGGTTTCTCTCTCTACGTCAGGAATCAGCAAGTAATAATATAACTCCTAATTTTGATAATCTTGATTAACTTTAATTTATATTATGAAAATATTAAAACTAAATATTATTTGTTTAATCAAAAAATATATGATATACCTAATAATATTTTTACACCCATTCATACACATACATATATACATACACACATACACGTAACAAATATCTAAATAATCAAACCCATATACCAGCACTACGTGTTGACAGGAATATATATATAGATATATAAATAATACATATTTTTAACTGTTATTCTCTTCAAATTAACTAAACACAAGTAAGAAAAACCAGATTCGATAAGATTTTATAATAATAAATACATCGGCAGTAATATACATTGATTATCTAATCCAATATAAATTTACATATTTAACGGTTTTACTTTTATCGCATTTATATTATATACTTATTATTATTTGTTTTTTATTCATGTTTTTACCCTTACAAAATATTTTGATAGTGTAATATATATTTTTTTAAATATTAGCATATGCATACAGAAAATAAATATATGTCTTTTAATTTTGATAGTTTATGAATAAAATCCAAGTCCTGAATACGTAATTATTTCTGTTGTACTCTATCCCTGATGATATTCCAACCAATATTGTTTTGTTGCAGTATTTTGATAAATTAATTTTATATCCTTACCAACTTTTTATTACTCTTTAATTATATTTATACAAGAAATAATCCCATATATATGAAATAAGTATTGTTGAACGGTATTGCTGATTAATCAAGTGATAATAGGGATATAATAATCATTAGAAAGGTATCCTCGCATATACTATATATATATATATATATAATATATATATATATATATATATATATATAATATATATATATATATTGATAGATAGACAGATAGATAGATAGATAGATAGATAGATAGATAGATAAATAGATAGATAGATAGATAGATAGAGATAGATAGATAGATAGATAGATAGATAGATAGATAGACAGATAGATAGATAGATAGATAGATAGATAGATAGATAGATAGATAGATAGATAGATAGATAGATAGATAGATAGATAGATAGATAGATAGATAGATAGATAGATAGATAGATAGATATATAGATAGATAGATAGATAGATAGATAGATAGATAGATAGATAGATATAGATATATTCATCAGCAGGAAATATTGTATTCATTTCTTTTGTTATTAGATGTCAACTCTTATACTGTCTTCGGAATCTACAAACATATACTCAATAATGGAATTCTGAACCACAATAAGATTCTCAGACAGAATTTTGCACATGTATATTTAATGATGTATACTTCATAAACTATCAAGGTATAATTAAGAGAAGCTAAACGATTTACTTCCGACTGTGTCTGGGATTAATTAGATAGAAATCATATGTTTAACGGCATTTCATTTGTCATAACATCATTTGCAGACATATATGATTTGAAGATACATATTCGAGAAATCATTTCGTCTGTGATTACGTAGCTTATACATTCAGTAAATTGTAGTAAATATTTCGTATTCTGAAAATGATTGTTTAGAATTATATTAGTTCAGTGGGTTGTAAGGTAAGTTCCTTCGCACATGTTCCCGGGTGCAGTTTAATTTTTCTCAGTATGCCTCTTTAGAAAAGTTAACACTCAAGATCTTGTCAATTTCCTCTCAGCAAGCATGCTAAAAAAAATCACTGTATTGGGGTAGCAAATTATGGCCCACAACAATTGGGAAAAACTTTAATGAGAGAACAGTGATGTTGAGGACGTATAATAAGTCCTTCCACACCATCACTGTGTACTAACAGGCGATATGGAAAAGGAGTTGGCAGAATATCTGTTTATTGCAAGGGCCGATAAATATGCAAAAGGTGTGGTTGCTGTTTGACTGCGCTGGGAAGGCTCGAAATTTTACGAGCCATGCCTTGGAGGGGGAGAAAATTATGTTTCTACCCACATATGGTGGGAGGGAAGTGACAAGAGCTTCGGTGCATGGGCTGCCACCCAGAATAGGGCCCGTATGGATAGAAGACTCTATCCGTCGGGGTTTTGGTTTGCAGCAGAGACAACTTCTTATTGTCAAAATTCTGCCTGCGGCTGATTGGGTAGAGTCGAAAGCAGTTTCAACCCTATGAACCCAATCAGCCGATAATCTGTGTTCACGATTTTTTGAGGATGGCTGGGTGCAGGTATTCAGTGATTATTGAGGGTCGCTCCCAGGTGTCATAGGTGCCTGGAGACTGGATCCTGGCCATATAACGAAAAACTGTCCTCAGGAACAAAGCAAAGTCCTGGAGCAATTGATGGAAACTTCTGTAGAAGATGGAATGAAAGCGGCCGAGAATGCGAAGGAATCCTCAAAGAAAGGCCGCAAGAAGAAGGTGAGCAATAATGATTGCTCACCGAAGTACCCTAGGGATGAAATAGGGGAAGCGAATCTCACGATTACGGAGGAGACGCACCGTCCCGTATTTGAGAAGAAAAAATGAAGAAGGGGATCAAAAACGGGATAGTGACGAGAGTCAGGGACATAGTACCGGAACGTCCCGGTACGTCGTCGGTAGGGGTAGTTCCATCGCCAAAGGAAGAGATACCGTTGGCGGCACAATTCCCGCCAACGGTCGAATTGACTACCTCGAACCTGGAGGAAGACAAAATATTGGTCTTCTACTACAAGAGGTGGAGAGGAGGAAAAGTTGGTGGATATTCTCTCTTTGACTTTCACACATGGCTGTGGAGGCCATAACGTTACGCATGATGCGTAGGCTGCAGAGTTCCAAGGAGGAATAGTGCCTGTGGCCGGGCGACGCCGACTCGGGGCTCGCCTTGGTTTTAAAAAGGGCGTGGGCGATGGGGGAGTATACGGACACAAGCAATGTTGGAGCGGAAAAATTGATAAGGGGTTGAAAAGCCTCAGTGTTATAATGTTTAAATGTATAAGAGGCTCAGCGTCTCAATTTCTAAGTGGACTATGAAGCCCCAAAATTGAAAAAAACGGAAGTAAGATGTTCAATGCCACGTTCTATTTTTGTGTAAAAAATAATAATGCTTTAATTAGTAAAGGGACTATTAAGACCAATAATTTTAAAAACGGAAGTAAGAGTTTCAATTCTCCGGTTTGTCTGTTTTTTGTGTTAAAAATAAGGATGTTTTAATTTGTAAAGGGACTATTTAATCCGATAATTGCAAAACGGAAGTAAGGGTTTCAATTCCTCGTTTTGTTTTTTTTTTGGTTTTTTTTTGTGTTAAAAATAAGGACGTTTCAATTTGTAAATGGATTATTAACTCCAATAATTGTAAAACGGAAGTAAGAATATTTCAATTCCTCGGTTTGTTTTCTCTGTAAAAAACAATTGTTTTAGAGAAGCAAAAAATTTGCGGCCGATTTTTATCTTCTCTCATTAATGGCATTGTATTTCATTGTTTGTCTCATCAATGTTTTTATCGAGCGTGCATACTCTGTATCGTGCCTTTATGTCAATTTGTTGTTAAATAAAGTAGCTTGCTTACAAACCACATGGTTCCAGGTTCAGTTCCACAGCTTGACACCTTGGGCAAGTGTCTTCTACTATAGCCTCATCAAAGCCTTCTGAGTGTATTTAGAAGGAAACTGAAAGAAACCCGCAGTATATATGTATATATTTAAATATATATATGTGTGTGTGTGTTTGTGTGTCGGTGTCCCCTCCCAAAACATCACTTGACAACAGATGCTGGTGTGTTTAAGTCGGCAAAAGAGAGCCAATAGAATAAGTACTATCCTGACTGAGAAAAAGTCCTGGGTGCGATTAGCTCGACTAAGGGCGGTGCTCTAGCATGGCCGCTCTCAAATGACTGAAACAAGTAAAAGAGAATACATACATGCTTACATATATATATATATATATATATATATATATATATATATATATATATATATATATAACGCCGAGCTAAGGCATGCGCCTTGAGGTTGAGACGCTTTTGGAAAACAACTGGGGTCCGGCTACGGTTCCGGCTTAGAGGCGTTCAGCCGTTATCGCTCAGAGGCAGCCTGGCACCACCGCTCTATCGAGCGAGCGCGCAAACCGTTGCTCTGATCCCGCGGTTCCTCTCGTACTGGACGGGATAGCCGTAGCCGAGTTGACGTTGCCGACGCCCGCCTAGGGTCGGCCGGAGAAACGCCGGCGGCACGGCCAGGACGGACGACGCGCGAGCGCGCCGCCGCCTCGACCGCACGCCGAGTACCCCGACGCGACTCGGGGCGCCGCGTACGCGCGATGCATCGGTAGGATAAAACTAACCTGTCTCACGACGGTTATATATATTTTTTTTATATATATTTTTTTGTTCTTTTATTTATTCTTTTATCTAATTTACCACTGACTCCTTGACCACTCCCCAAGTATGATATTTTGCGCTATGCCTACCCCCAAAAAGTCCCCCACCACCACCCCTTTAAACCTGCCTTAATGTATAAATGCCAATACAATTCTTGTTAACTAGCTTCCTGAAGATTTCTCTTGAATGAAACAGTTCTAGTCCTGTAGAAGCTCCTTCTATATAATAAATTAATTTTACTCTGCTATGTATTGAGTACCTTATTTACTGTGGTTAACCCCGAATCAACCCGGGACCTACATATATATATATATATAAATATATATATATGCATGTATGTGAATATTGTATATTTCTATGATCTCCATTCTAAAAATTCGCCACAATGCTGAGGTAATTTACAGCATGTTCGGTAGTTTGAAAACTAAATGATAAATCGTAATATAATTACTTCTACCACTATTATTATTACATGTCTTCTGTAGATTACGTGTTCTATGCGAACAAAAATAACGCACTACTTTTAAAAATCGTCTTTAACTTATCTTCTCATACAGAAACGTATATGATTATAGGAAATCGCTCTGTTTACGTCGTACTATTTTTATTGTTTGCTGGAAATTAATCTACAGCGCTACGCTTTAAGAAAAATGCTGCTCCCGATTTGCATTTTTAAATTACATAAAGAAAACTTCGGCAACTTTCATTTAGCATACTTCTTTATAGTTTTTTTCTTTCATTCAGTTTCGACAGAGATGGTGCCAATCTAACGGCATCACAGACTTACTAGACAACGCGTTGGATCAATTGCCTTTACTTAATATGAGTGTGCTATAACGAGACGTATTTAATTTTCAATGTATCATTTTCTTAGCTGAGATTACATACGATAGAACGAATTTTTCTTCTGACTTTGAAGAATATCCTGCAAATTATTTAAATTCAATGTATATCTATATTCCGTGAAGACCATGGTGGCTCAGCTGCAATATTCCCAAATTAGTTTTTATCCTGTTGAGAAATAATTTTAGTCTTCATGTTTGAATTGCAAATCCAGTAAAAGATGTGTGGGATTGAGTTTCCGTCTGTATACACATATATCTCTGCATGCAAATACACGCGGGTGAGTCAAAAAGTAATGCCAGGTGAGTTAAAAAGTAATGCGTTGTTTAGGACAAGTATAATTACCAACACAGGAAAGTCTATCATACATCAAAATGAAGCTGGTCCTCTGTGTATCACATCCCTATTTCTCAAAATAGTCACCGTTTCTCTCAATAGCAATATTCCACCTTCGAACTGGAGCATGTCACCCTGCCACGTAAAACTCTGTTGACTGTTCTTTGAGCCACCTCTTCACTACGGTTTTCAATTCCTCATCACTGGAATGATGTTTGGCTCTCAAACCCTCTTTCATGGTGCCGAAAATATGTAAGCCTGAAGGCGCTAAATCTGTTGAGTGTGGAGGTAGTGAAGAAGTGGCTCAAAGAACAGGCAACATAATTTTACAGGGCAGGGATACATGCTCTCTTTCGAAGGTGGATCATTGCTATTGAGGGAAAAGACGACTATGTTGAGGAGTAGGGATGTGATCCACAGAAGACCAGCTTCATTTTGATGTATGATACACCGTGACATCGTTTTGTCTCTGCAGAACCCAGTATTCATTATTACGTGTATCATTGCTCCATGTATGCCTGCAGACGAGAGTTTTTGAGTACAATACATAAAGCTTTATTGCATGCAGACAGTTCTCCCAGTTATGCAATTTTGCTCTGGCTGTTGTGACAAGGTTGGCCCTTTGAAATAGAGGTACAACAGAAACAGGACTAAAGAGTGAGAGAAATCTGTGGTGAAATAGTACAGCAGGGTTCGTCACTATCCCGTACTTGAGTATCCTAGAGATTTTAAGTGTTTTCTCTCAATAAACTCTCAGAATGCTCGGTCTGGGAATCGAAAACACGATTCTATGACCGCGAGTCCGCTGCCCTAACCACTGAGACATTGCGCCTCCACAAACACACACACACAAATATATATACATACACACACACATACACACACACATATATATATATATATATATATATATACATTTATATTTATATATATTTGTGTGTGTGTGCATGTATGGGAAATAGACACACCATGACTTACATCTACTGCTTATAATTCACTTATAGATTTATTCCTGCTTGTTTCCACTTTTATGATTTCAGTGACTTTTCGTTACTGGAAAAAGGAAATATATATATATATATATATATATATATATATATATATATATATATTATATATATATATATATTATTTTATTTTAACTTAGAGATAAAACCACTATTAGGCAAATCAAACAATGAAAAACTTAACCCAATACATAAAATTAATTAATTTATATTATTTAAAATATATATCAAAAGTATTAAAAGTTTAATAAAAGATAATGAGTAAAACACTACGATCGTTTCATGGCTGTCCAATTCGTAATAATTCGAGTTATGGTTACGGTCAATATTCAGGTAATTGAAATATTTATCTTAGCGAGGTTTAACTATATATATATATATATATATATATATATATATATATATATATATATATATATATATATATACATATATAATTTCATCTACATAAATATATATTTAGAGTATAGTTGGGTGCTATTGACATGCAGCATTGCTAGAAATGCGAGTCAAATGAACTCTTAACCACGCGAGGGCACTTTTCGTAACTCATTTTCATCAAACCCAAAGTGTTTTTCGCCAATGAATTTTATATACTTGTGTGTAGAGGGAAGGATGTGCTTCATAACGAAAGGAATTATATAGAGGGTTAAATGTGAATAACTTGTATAATTAGCTGCCTTTTTTCTTACTCAAAATTGAAATATTACTTTCGGTGAGCGAAATATGGACAGTAAAAATGACATTTGTTTACCCTCTCCGGTAAAAATTAGCTGTCGGGAAAATTGAACAAGTTATACGCAAGTATGTTTTATTCTATGTATACACACTCACCAAAATAGAGAAGTTATTAAATACGGATACGAAGCACTTTAAGCCCTGTGACCATGTAATACATTAAGTAAACAAGGACACAACGCATGGCAATCTATCTAGCATCCCGACAACTGCAAGGACGTCGCAATCTTGCAGATTTAGTTGTTATTGATAGGAAGCTCAGCAAACCTGACTGCAGCGACATTTGAAGATAACGTGCCGAATAATTAGACGACTACTTCAATTCATCTTACGTTACAAATACGTTACAAATTCACATATGATAATTCACATCGAATCATGCCTGTTTATAGTAATTACAAATGCATATATTCTTGAGGATTCTCTGTCAGTGTAGCGTGACAATTTAATGATCTTTAATGAGAGATCATTATTTCATGACTCCAATTTACCTTTGTTGATGTCAGATATCTTACGAAAGGGAACATATATTGATGTGGTTGGACGCAAATCGTAGCCAATGCAAGAGCAGATGTTATTTTCAGAACCATAATATTTGGAACAGGTATCATATAACAACGTGACCGTACATATGGGAGATAGCCATTTCGACGCTCTTTATCAGAGTCATTTTAACGAGACACAAACGATGAATTTCGCAGTTAAAATATGTAAGGTTCGAACGCAAACCGGGAGAGTTGAAGAGAATAACAAAATACCTACTGTAAACTACTCTAAAGAAACTTACAGTTCGGCGCTTTATTTGTTAAATTTAAACGCGGTTTGCTAATAACAATGTTAAGTTGATGGAACCACATGTCCACTTCATGAATATCACTTTACTCTCAGGAATCACAATAATTTTTGATAACAAAATAGAAATTACTGAAATGCCATTCCATCTTTCAGTTCCAATTCTAAAGAATAACAAATGGAATCAATAAAGACGCGACAATACTTTAATAATATATTTAAATTCGAATAATTATACAGCAAATGAACACATGTAGGCGAAAGTTTCCCAAATATGATATTTATTTCTGCTAAATGTAAACGGAGTTACCGAGAATAGAAGCGACGCAGAGACATACAAAATGTCTGCTTTTGCAACAAAAAATCAACAATTTTATTGACCTTTAACTCCATCACTGTAACAGACGAAAGTTTTACAAGAATGACATTTCATATATCAACTTCTTGGTGAATCATAGTTTATTTATGATCGTCTCAAGGATTCATATAATGATTATTATTATCTGTTGCTGTAATTCGTCATTTCATTGGAAGAGAGAATGGTATGAGACACATCAGCAAATATATCAGTCATAGCTTCCAGCATTTGTTCTACGAATATTCTGTGCATAATGAGGTAATCATTAAAGAGAAGAAAACTTCTGGTGACAAGCATTTAATGCAAATAGAATATTAATGAGAAATAATTGAAAGAATTAGAATTATATAGTAATTAATAAATTGTGCAAATGGAAATATTTTTTTAAATGTATAAAAAAGCGTTGCCTCAAGAATTTATGATTTTAAGATACAATAAACATAGCATAATCGTGTTTGTTAAAAATATTGATAGACATTTTAAGAATTAGGATCAGTTAAGGCATCTCCATATGTATTTGCACTAAGAATCCGATTTGGGTGAATAAACCAAAAAATATTGTTTTGAAATTAGGAGAAACCTAAATAAGTGTATTAAGTGCAGTAAATGTCGACTGAAAACTTTTAAATTACTGCGATGCTGTATGAAATAAAAAGGTGAACATGGATTTTATGGATAATAAATATGGTGACTTTGTCTAGGAAATTAGTATTCATTGTAGTTTAAAGCATTTGCGACAGAGAAACTAGAATAGTGTAATGACATTCATCAGCAATGATGTATTGGGGAGTTACAAATTATTCATAATTTCGATATGAACATTTGACATTTGTTGTCTTCTATTCTTGTTGTTTTACATCTTAAATAATTTCAGAAGAATGTTGCCAACATGTGAAGCGTTTTGAATAATTTACTGCAACGAAACGTGTTTAATATTCTCTCGTTCTTTCACTCCTCATTATTATTATTATTATTATTATTAATTTATAAGTAAATCTCAACTAAAGATGTAGTTGAATATTATCATATAATAATAGGACACTGATTATCGAAAGAAAGTAGTTGATAACATGTTGTTGAACCCGATATTACAATGCTTCCCGTTGTCGATGCCACGCATATTCCAATGGAAAATACACAGTAAAATTTGGCGGGGAATATTTGGCGATTTGTGAAAGTGACAATTTACACATAAAGGTCTTACTTTTACTACATTAGTGCTACACTGTCGCAATGTTTGGGTTTGTTCCAATCACTGTTCTTCGTACACATTACCCATGACTATACAATCGCACCTCCTTTCGTAACCGTTGGCAATGAAAGGTAATGCACATTTAACATTTATAAAAGATAAGAAAATAACTCTGTCAGTATAGCTTGACAATTTAATGTTCTTTAATGGGAAATCATTATTTCATGACTCCAATTTACCGTTTTTGATGTCAGATATCTTACGAAAGGGAAAATATGTAGATGTGGCTGGACACAAATCGTAGTCAATGCAACTCCGAATACGAGCTTTATTAGAGTAAGTGACTATCTTTTTGATTATACTTATAATTATTTCATCGTCCAATGCAGTATTGCCACTCGCTACCATTCATATATAACGCTAAGACGGAATGTCATAACATCACCGAAAACATTTCAGTAACAGGCATATATTCACTAGTATAAACTAAGGGTGATGAAGAATGACCTTACTCATACCCAGAAAACAATTTTTACTCTGTAAATCTTACATGACATCAGGGAGTAATTCCGATCACTCAAACAGGAATGTTCTCGGTGCTTCACAATAAGGAATTCGAGAGAGCATTCAAAATATATCGCAGAGTGACAGAGATAAATCCGTTTAAGAACAAAAGCAGCCACAGAAGCTCTATGTGAGACATTATTATCAAGAGCCAGCGAAGGACAGTGAAATTGTCGCAAAGAAATGACGGTAAAAGTAATCCGATTTCAAGCGTGACACACAGCTTATTCCAAATTCTATATTACTTGAATCTTTGGTAGCACAAACGAATTTCAGATACCATTCCTTTTATTGCTTACTTTTTCCTGCCAGTCTGTTTCACCATATCGAACTATTTTTAATGGAATGAATCGAACCCAGTACTAATATTTTTAAAAAACCTGATACATATTCTAATAGTCACTGCTGCCGAAGCACTAATTTTCGGCGATGTTAACACACTATGACCGATTGTCAAGCGGCAGTGGTTACAAACACTACCACATACACTCCCACTGAAACATACATACATGCATATATATATACGATGAGCTTTCAGTTTCCTACTGCCAAATCTACTCACAAAGCTTGGTTGGTCGGCGACTATAGTTGAAGAAACTTGTCCAAAGTACCGAACCCATGTGGTTAGGATGCAAGCTTCTCATCACACAGTCACATCAGCGCCTGTGTTCGTTCTAATTTAGACGGTTCCATGCGCCAAAAATAGATATAGCGCATCAGTTTATTTCATATGCATATACATCCAGACTACTTAGATGAAGTAAAGGAACTATTTTTTTGTAGCAAATCATCTTTAGGAGTTGAAGCTTCAATATAGGAGTGCAAGAGAATGAATTCCACATTGCAGAAAGAAGTATATTTACTACTAACACAAAATATTTTAAGGAGCATGAGTAAGGGAATGCAACTGTCATATAGAAAACATGGAGCAAGACGGTAAATTAATTTAGAAGACACTTGAGAATACTTAGTCACATTTAAATTTGTTGAAATCTAGAGCTTAAGGAAAGTAAGTTTAAATCAAATATTTAAAGGTGACTAGCAGTATCGCCCGGCGTTGCTCAGGTTTGTAAGGGAAATAACTATAAAGCATTTTTAGAGAGTTATAGCCAAAAAATAGCAAAAAAATGGAAAAAAAATGATGGAAAATATTTTTTTGAGATTTAAAAAAGGTAGAGTTGCGTCCCCTAGACTGTTTGTGGTTCGTATTCCTGATTCTCGACCCCATGTCGAATTTATCGATTTTTTTTCAGAACTGGGGGAACTTTTCAAAATTTTCGCTGCGTTAGTTTTGAATTATGACATTGGGCTATGTGTGTGTCAAGCTTCATCAGAATCGGTTGAAAGCCGTGGTCAGGGTGAGGGTACAAGCAAACAGACACACAGAAACACGCACAGACAAACTGCCGTTTATATAGAGAGAGATTTAGGTGTAAATCATTGTGTAGTTACAAGAATTATTCACAGTTGATAGTATTGTAGTAATTCGAATCAGTATATATTTCCATAATTTGGCATTACCTGATTGTCACGCTTCTTCCGAGTAATATCGGCAATTCACAATACGTTTATAACGTAGGATTGAGGTAGATGCCCAGGAATAGTTCTTTTGTTCGGGGCTGAATATGTGCAGAACATATTGTCCCTAGAGCAACCTAATGTCTCCGTGGATATGTATAGATTGTTTTTGCAAGCAATGTCATAAGATGTGTATTTTCGATTTTGTACAGGTGGGTGATATAGTAACCCTACAATAGGTAAGGAACTATTGTTAGTGTGTGTTGCTGAGAAATTAAAACAAAAACAGTTTTGACATACACTGTGGTCACTTTTCCCGTATTTGGATAAATCGTGAAAACGTAACGGTGGATATTTAGGACTTGTGTCCTGAAACAATATCCTTAAGTCTCCTAACTGTGAAAGTGGGAACCGTGAGTGCTGCAATGTTTCCTGTAAAAATGTTTCGAAATATGCACACGGGCGTGCCGTCTTTACGTACATCATTAATACTTAAAAATAGACATCATATAAATACCGGAGGTTATATCTTCTATGTTTCTTAAGGAAACTGAGCTTTCAGTGGAAAGAAGTGTGGCAAACCGTGAAGGGTATAACATATAGAAGAACGGTAATTTTTGATATTATCTCTGATATGTCTTGTGTTACACGTTGGAAGATAATCCGTGACAATAACAGATATTTCCACTTACGTCTTATATCCCCACAAATACAAGTAACACAAGGAGGTGATGGTATGTGTGTATGCTTGCATGCCCTTTGATTTGAATGGATGTGTAGAAGGGTATGTTACAATTGTATTGCATTAAACAGAACGCTTAAGCTATTCGTCTTCCTTTATACTGACAGATCAATAAACCTGCGACTAATCTCAAGCAGTAATAGTACGTCATTGTTAGAGAATATTTGACTGCCGTTTTTATCTTCTGTTTTGAAACCGAAGTCTATCCTGAATTATTAGCGTTGTAAACGCAATACTTGTTATAGAGGGGAAACAACAACTGACTTCTGGGGGACTTTTAATGCGTTCCACACTTTTGTCAATAATCGGTCAAAACATTCACTTTAAAATATTTCCCTGTTCTCTTTTACGGGCATTGGGGGCATTCTACAAATTGAGTAAGCATTACATAAATCTGAACGAAGCAATAAAATAGTGGAAGCTATTGTGTAGTCTTCACAAGGAATAGTACACGAAATGGTAATCCGAAATATAGATTTCTCTCTATACAAATCTAAGGTGTAATATTTCGGGCGGTACGTACGCATAAATTAAGAACATATTCATCTCTATAAATACAAAGAATGCAATCTCACACACACTCTCACACACACTCTCTTCTTCTGTCTCTCCTTGTCTCCATTTCACCCATCTCATTATTTTACACTTATAAATACACTAATATATGTATTTCTCTATATGTTTCTGTGTCTATCTATATGTATGTGTATGTATGTACCTTTGTAAACTATATATTTATATATCATTTACAGCTGTTTTATAATTATATTCGATGTTGGTTTGTGTGTATATACATGCATATATATGCATATATATATATATATATACACACACATACATACATACACATATATATATATATATATATATATATATATATATATATATATATATATATATATATTATATATATATATATTATATATATATATACGTATGTACGTACGTACGTATGTGAATGTGTATTTATGTAGACGTAGGAATGCCTATAAGATTGTAAACAGATAGCATCAGATACATAGGAAAACATACACAGCATGTAATATATTTACGATGGAGCTAATAAGCAATGTAACTGAATAAAGAGCAAAGTAGTTTTATCAAATATACTTTGCTTAATATAATGTAAACCAGCCAATACTCTACTGACATTTGCTTTTACAAGATTAATAAGTTTCCTAATGTCAGATATTGAATTATGATAATTTTTCATAGTGTTTTGTATTTAATGTATAGTTCGTGCTGCACATAATTTATTATACAGTGATTTAGCAAGCAGTGTAATTATTGATGAGAATATTTCCTATATAGAACAATGTCTGGTAAGTTAATTATACATTATTCTATTGCCTTTTGTCGTTTTGACAAACCCGCTATTCTCTGAAACTGATTTATAGTATTTTATAAAATTTGTAGTGTCTACTTTGCGTTTTATCCCTGCGGGTCGAGAACTCAAGTACCAATATAGACGTTTGAAGCAAACCAATTGAAAAGTTCGCATACGTTTGTAAAGCGAAAATCAACAAAAAATGGATTATGGTAATGCAAGACAAACTTTTTATTTTTCTGAACTTATCTTTATGCGGTCTGCGAGGATACTAGCATTTATGATATAATTTCTCGTGCGAGTCTTTCAACTCTTCAATTATTGGTTTTTCCAACTCTCTACGAGGCAATTATTTTTATGGACCTGTAATTGTAGATACTTTCATCTTCTACTATACAAGTCTACGTGCCTTCCATTTTAAACAAATACATTACATCTCTAACGCAAGCGATTATTTGCTATATCATATATAATAGGTATTGACAGTTAAAATCTCAGTAATTAGGAATATACGTATGGGTTTCTTTCTTTGTTTTGACTCGTGAATGTATAGCAGTATGAATGGATCCGGTAATATAACTTGCACCCTCATGGTGCCAGACGAAGAGAATAAAATCTAACAAAAAGAATTGATGATGAAAGAATGTAATATAGAATTATTGGAATAATGAAATAAGATTTTCCTTCAGGTAACCTGAAACATGAAAGCATTGGAACATCTAAATTGTACATGATTGCAACATAGTGCTTTTCAAATTTAACAAGCAATACATTACACATGTGTACTAAAATATCTCGGAACTATATCATGACAGAATACATAAACTATTTGCTTAATTCTATGCAAAGAGAGGAGACACATATTTCTATGGAGATGTATAAGCATAATTATTTTAAATTCTCAAATAAGAAAGCATGACATATCTGGAGGCATAGATTTTGAATAACTGGATATTTCTTTAGTACAAAAGTGAAACTCAGTACGCCATGCCTATTGATTTGCGTGGCTCAGATGATTACACCAAGAATAAATGTGTCTTTCTACATTAGAATATATCTTGAAATGAAAGGCAATATGGGTAATACATTTCCATCATTATATTAAATTACTTGATACGCATTTTCATTTCAATCTTATAGATATAATCCCTAAGAAATTGTAATATCTGATGAATATAGATAAGAATATGGTGGATCACTAATGATGGTAGAAGAACGAAGCTGGTTTTGGCATGAACATATTTTACTGAACGTTTAATTAGTTTTCATATAAGAGTTGTCATGTTCCCTTTTCATCCGGAAAATCATTTTTATTATGGGTTTTCCAATAAAGCATATTTCCATTATACATTCATTCCAAATTATCAAATATTTTGACTGAATACAACATATCTAAACATTTCAAATCGTGTTTTAAACACTAAATGCCACTCATTCCTATACTGAAGTTCATGTGCCAAACAAGGGATTAAGAATGCAAAAATATACTGAACAACGAAAGAGCAGAACCAGCGCTTATTAAAATTAGTTCCGCATGTAAATAATAACACTATAGAAATCTGATTGAAAGAGTAAAATGTTTTCGTCTCCTCGACATGAATTCTATATAAATGTGCGTATTTGTATTTGTCTGTGTGTGCATGCGCACATCTGTGTCTGTCAGTGTGTGTGTCTGTGTCTGTAATTGTTTGTGTTTTACGCTACGTTTATCCGCGTGTATATGTTTGAAGGTAGTGTACGCTATACCTATTGTAAAATATCATCAGTAGGGAAAACTTAAATACCCAAAATAGTTTTCGAATATTTCGATCAATATGGTATTCATCCTTTATGATATAATACTTCTAAAATGAGAAATACTACGATGTGTTACTATGTTAAGCAGTTTCACGGCACGTAATCATGTGCCTGCTTGTACATAGTCGAGCCGAGTGACATTAGTAATATTCAACTTGCCACATGTTTCTTTTCTCTGACATTTCAAGAATAGATATGTGGCTCTACATAAACGAGGATAGTATAAAGAATCCTTCTTTTAGCATATTTCTTAAAATTGATATATGATTATATATATATGTATATATATATATATATATATACATCCCAGTAGCCTCAGGAAGGAGGAACTGATAGGGGCTCTAAAACTTGAAGAATCACGGAATCCGAAGCAAGCTGTTTTCATATATACATACAATCATGCATGCATACATACATACATATATACATGGTAACAGTCCTGATACTTATCAATTAAACCTCGTATATACAAAGAGGTCCGAGTTAAACAGAATAGAACCCGTATTGCGAAATACAATTTTGGTCTTCCTTTCACCATTTCAGATGCAAGATCTCTTCCCTGAAGACGGAAATTCGTCTCATGCGAAGATGGAATAAACCTACCAACATTATATCGGACCACTGATCCTCTAGAAACAGCTGTTATTACATTAGTCCCTTTAATCCTCGATATCATTTCTATTCTGTATATTCTATACAGTCAATATCTGATTCTCATCTATGAACGAAATATATATAGATATACATATATAAATACATATATGTATATATATATATATATATATATATATATATATATGTAAAAAAATATATATATATTTATTTATATATATATAAATATATATATATATGTGTATGTGTGTGTGTGTGAGTGTGTGTGTGTATATATATATTTATTTGTTCTCCATAGCTTTAGCCGTTAAGTACAAAAAAATTATGTATGCTATAAAGGGATATGTCCAGAAAATGCGTCATTTACGATACAGCAATAAAGCTATTTTACTTTATATTGGCAAAGAAAAAAAATCTACGTCAGTAATACTTAATCGCCAACACTTAAATGGTAAATACTCGGGACGTTATGTTTTAAGACTTCTTTGATTTCACGTACTAATCAATTCATCTAATTTCTACACGAAGATATATTTAAAAGAAAATGTTATTGAACGCAGTTTGTTTTCCTTGGGGAACGTAAAATATATTCCATTTTAAACCCGTGTACTTCTGGGTATTCGGCCATTAATGAATTATTGTATAGTGGAAAGGAGAGGCGGAACATCTAGTATTATTAGAGTTCTACATTATAATCTGTTTTATCTTTTTATATATATATTTCTAAATCATTTCACCAGGAAGCCTCTGCCGCAATCATCTATTGTTGTGTCAAGAAATAAGGAACATCCAACTGTTGCATTGTATAGCCTGCACCGATATTCATTGTTAGTAAATGAACGCGAAAAGTGTTTTGTTACGAATTTTATAAATCTACAATGAACATATGGGCAGAAAGTAAACCCGATATAAAACGTACGTTCAAACCTTTCATTGGCATGCGTTGGTAGTCCCTACCGTTGTCTATTCAATCAATAAATATTTAACACATCTCTAATTTACAGAATGATTATTAACAAGGGATCAAAAAGAAAAATTGATAGCATTTCGTATTGTAGTGTTTTGAGTTCTATGAAAGTGAATGTTAACGGAAGCAACCTCTGATTATATACTGGCATTTATTTTTTGTTTTGTAATTTTTTCTGGAATTCGAAAGTACGAAAGTGTTGCAAACTACAACAGGACTAGCTAAGTTTACACACACTTTATTTAGCATTGTAATTTCAATTCTTTAATGCATATTCTCTGAGTCTCGCATTGCTTCTTTTACTATACTATAGTATCAAAGAATCGTTCGTATATATATATATATATATATATATATATATATATATATATATATATATATATATATATGTGTGTGTGTGTATGTGTGTATCAACATATTTGTGCACGTTTTCATATAAGTAACTTGGTCAGGCATAGGCAACGAAAGTAGATATACGATTATCGTCAGGAACAATGTATGTTCCGAGGTTAGCAGGAACAGCTGTAAGCATGTGACTCTGCTTGTATTTTAGAGGCTTATGAACGACATTTTCGTGCATGCAAATGCACACTTCATGAAAACCCGAAATTATACATTCTCAAAATCATTTACTTCAATATTCAATGACAACTCTGTTAGGTTATCATGTACGATATTGCTGTAGTTTAGATTCGAAACTTATTCGATGTCAACTGTTTATTTTAGTGCATGTTACAGATAAAGTGTCAGAACGAAGTTTATATATCACTTTATCTTGGTTCTAGAGCGTTAATTTGAAGCCGTATGATCGGTAAGCGTATGAACATTTTTTGTGTGCATGTGTTTGCGTAAATTTTTATAGTTTCATATATATATATATATATATATATTCATATATACGATCGTATACAAACGTACGCATACACATACGTATAAGTGTGTGTAGTGGGTGTTTGTGTGCATTTACGTACGCATTGCGTACTTACAAACATGTGTACATACATGTATTGTTTTTTACCTATGATTCTTCTTTATTCTATAGTGATAAAACTCGGATTTGTATTTTGAAATTCATTTCGGAATTATTCGCGATAAAAGCCAAATAACTAATCAAAAATCACATCCAAAATTATCAGATGTCAGCCAATTATTAGAATATTAATGTAAAATAAAATTTCAGGGAGAAATGAAAATATAGAGATAACAAGTTTTAATGCAAGAAAATAATTTAAACTCGCCTTACGTTAATAGAAGGATCGTCCGTTTAACATTCTGCAATTACATACATGTGCTATAGAATCAGAAGTATAAAAATTTTAATTATCCTCCTACTTGCATTATTAAAGAGAAATTTTAATGAAAGTATTTTGCGGGAAATACTTTGTCGAACGTGTTACATTCCATACGAGGATATTTTGATGGTCTATATCCTATATTATGATAATAATCTAAGGATTTTTCTCGTTCACAACATATAAATGAGAAAAGAAGGGGTGATAGATGAATGAGGAATGAGGGGTGATGGAAGACTGGTAGTAGAATGGTGGAGATTCTACGGTGAAAAAAAAATCAGCGTTTCAACGATGTGTCAATATATTTAAGTGTATATAAAAGGGAGATATTTGAATGTGTGTGTGTGGGGGTGTATGTGTGTGTGTGTGTCTTTCTGTCTGTGTGCGTGTGTGCAATGGAAGTGGGAAGGTGAACATACAAACCTGAAAAGAAAAATCAAACGGATTTTCCACTCTGTATATATGGTATTTATATGCCAGCTCCCGTATTTATTCACGGTCGGCTTTATGTGCCCTTAAGTAATACAAGAAGGAAGGAAAACTAAAATTCTTGTGAAGAAAACAAGCAGTCAAACGATGTTCGTCGCTGATAGATTTTTCATGAAATATTTGGTAATAAAAGAAATATCAAACTAAAACTTTTGCTTTGTACCGTATTTATATATAAAATACTACATTTAGCCGTCATATTTGACAGCATGGGTTCAGCTAATATTAGTATCATAGCTCTATTTGCTGAGTATGTAAGCCACTATGGAGATGCGGGAGGAATATATTTTATTTTAATTCTGAGTTGGTGTACTTATGTACGTAAATTGGATTTTAAACTTTACTAGTTTATAATTAGCTTTCTGATGTCAGAAAGACTATGGTCACTATGAAGAGATGGCGAAAATATTTTGTTTTCACTTACAAAGTGAGTTTCCAGACTTTACAACTTGGAACAATCAAATTAAACCAGCTTAAACAATGATTAAATCATTTGAATTTCAATAAATAAACACATTTCATAATTAAAACAAGCGTGTCTGAAATTGAAAGAAATGATGAGCGGTTTAAATTATATGAACTTTAATTGAAATCAGGTGAACTCTTATTTAAAAAAAATTAATATTTATTTACAATATATATGATGCTCATATTGAAATAATTAATGTCTAAATGATTATATTATATTTGGATATTATAATCTACACAAAATAGGACATTTGGAGATTGGTATATAAAATATTGAAAGTAATTTCACGTATCGTATTGCTTATTATTCCATAAATAAAGGAACACAGAAGAGAAAAATGAATGTTCTGATGTCATTTCGCTGTTACTCCATATAGATATATGCAGTCCTTTTGTCTATGTTATTCCACATAGTTATACAAAGAAAACTGTGTAATGCTGAATCTGTATTTCTAATTTGTGAATACGAGGAATCAGAGAAAGCAAACTATGATGCAATATTTAATGGCCATATATTTTGTTTATCCTCAGAATGAGATAAAATCACCTTGTGCCTGCGTCTCACCAACAAAGTAATTTTGGACACGGTTGCAAGTTCTCAGACACAAATTTGATTGTGATAGTTGAAAATTGCATTATGAATGTAGCATCATTTGATCTGATTTCAACACACTGTTTTATCCCAACAGATGGAAATTGATTTTAGTAGATTGTAGTAAACCACACGCCATTGCCATTTTCATGACGATCCAACTGTCATTTATAAGCTTTACACTGTGTGATTTTAATACAACAGCACCGTACAAAACTTCCTTCCCAACAAGGCCTGTATGAGTACGCAGATTTTCTCAGATAATAACATTTTCGAGAAAAGGATCTATTATTGGGCAACAGATTCGTACAGACGATTTATAATGAACTTTTTTTATTGACTTGCCACCCCTGTTCCCTACTTTATTTTACCAACATATTTATTATCGAAAAATTAGGGTGTTCGGGCTAAATCACATACTTGTTGTTACTCTTTACTCTTTACTCTTTTAATTGTTTCAGTCATTTGACTGCGGCCACGCTGGAATACCGCCTTTAGTCGAGCAAATCGACCCTAGGACTTATTCTTTGTTAGCCTAATACTTATTCTATCGGACCCTTTTGCCGAACCGCTAAGTGACGGGGACGTAAACACACCGGCATCAGTTGTCAAGCAATGCTAGAGGGACAAACACAGACACACAAACACACACATACATATATATATACATATATACGACAGGCTTCTTTCAGTTTCCGTCTACCAAATCCACTCACAAGGCATAGGGCCGGCCCGGGGCTATATCAGAAGACACTTGCCCAAGATGCCACGCAGTGGGACTGAACCCGGAACCATGCGGCTGGTTAGCAAGCTACTTACCACACAGCCACTCCTGCGCCTGTTGTTTCCTTTTTTTCTGGACAACTTCATGCATTGGTGAACAACTAGTGGCGTTGGAGAAGATGACGCGAAATGTTCCAGTTAAAAAAAAATTAAGCTGACATGGAAGAGAGGAAGTCAGCGGAATACTGGAAATGAGTTAGGTGTATCATAATGATTCGAGATTGGTCTAAAAATGCTGATATCATGACAGATGCTCCATGCCCTGTGAACACTGTAAAGTCTGTAAGACCTAACACGAACAAGTGTTAGGAAAGGAAGCCGTTGACAGTAGGAAGAGCCAAAGCAAGTGTTTAGGCACTCTCAATTATTCCGGAGAACGGAACCTTTCCCCGCATCTTTGAATAAGGCCTTCATTTCAATTCAAAGCCGTTTTTATACTGTCGTTAATGCTTGCGCTTATTCCGTAATGTCAATGTTAACGATCTTTAAATTTTATTCATTTTATACCTTAGCCTCTTTTATAACATCAACATCAAATTGTAATTAAACCATTAATTGTCGTATGGGACGATCAAACTACAGTTTCATAAGTGTCAACGATTCATCTAATTCATTAAGAAAGAGTCACTGGCCCTAACGTAATTATGTAAATTAAACCGGTTATTTGGTTTGTTAATATACTTTAAATTTGATAAATACTCTTAGATATTTTCGTTGCATGCTAGATCGGCAATCAAAAAATTTTTTCGCCAAAAAAGAAGGTAACAAATAAAAGACCTGTCTAACTTTCTTTCTAATTTTTTCTAATTATACTAGCTTTCTTTATATTACCTTCCGACGTGAACTTCTACTTCCGTAAATGTCCGTTTATCACATAAACGAACCTACTTCTCTTAGGCTTATTTATGTAATAAGTTTGTGCACGCAATAGATTAATATTAAATTCAATGTAGAGGAAAGCATGCTCCACATCTCTGGGCCGTCTTGACTCTATAGGGAAATTGATGGTGGCTACGTTGAGCAAACTGTTGTGTCCTGTTCGCCACAATCTAGTTGATAATTTGAGATGTTTCAAATATAATTTAACTTTTTGATATATAAGTGTATTTTCTTTACTTTTTGTACAACCTATCAATTTCCACCCGAATACCTTGTACAAGAATTCCTATATTGTAATTTCGACACTAAATTCCACACCTATCCAATTATTTAAGAATACTTTTCATTCTCAAAATTTTCAGTGATATATAATTGTTGTATTTTTATATTTTAGTTTGAGACAACTCCTTTCAAAAAAAAAAAATCCCATATGGTTTCCACTGAAATTCATATAACTTAAACAGTATTTCAGTTATTTAAATTTGTGAGAGAACTAGCTTATATTTGGATAGTCATATTCAAGATGTTTCGCAATGCAGAATAAAAATCATCCTATTTACAGACATATCAACGTGTTCGTTGCCATAACCGTGCCATAACTAAATGCACAAACACAACTTCAAGAAGAGATTCATTTACACATATACACATACATAAGAGAGTATTAATTACAAGCCATGAAACAGATCAACACATAATAATCTGCAGGAGTTGGTGCAACTATAGTTAGATTGTGTAATAAGTTGGAGCATGGAAGAGTGTGCTATTTTTTCGAGCGTTATTATATATCGGAAAATGTACAAATCAATATTTGTTATCTTCTATGATGTAATTTTATTAGAACTGTTTGTAACATGCTCACATATTTATTCACCATTTTTGTCCCATAACCTCTTTATGCATTTACATTTGCAACGGGAATCACGAATATGGACTTTAGTGTCAGACACCTGCAGAAGACTGCAGAGATCAGAGACTCTATTCTACTAAGATTTTAGTGAATTAAAAAAAGCCTCGACAACTGAATAGAAAGAGAAAGTTTAGACAGTCGCCCTTCTCGCAAATGTTGAATCCTTTCTCTAATTAGACCCTATACAATATCACACCTGAATAGTAACGTTGCGTTTTCAGAATCTATTGCAGACAAGATGGCGGTAAATACACCAGTATGCTTTTGGCTGTTGGTTTTTATATACTTTGCACCATTGATTTTGCATGCATTTAAGAACTGAGATGAAGGCATTTCATACGCTGCGTTAGGGATGCTAACTATTTCATATGAATTATCTAAACTTTCGCACACACACTGTTGGAATCTTTGTCTGCGATGTATACTGTCTGCGTTTTTCTGCGTTGTATACTGTTGATTGTGACTAGAGCTCGCCCTTCGAATCACGGTATTCGAAAATAATTGACACCTTTACACTGTTGTTTTTCCAATAAAGACTGGGCTATAATTTGATAATATATTTACACCCACCTGCTGCAAGACAATCAAAATACCAAGTTTATAAATTTAAAAAAAGAATTATTTTCTATATTTGGGGAAATTTGTCGATTCAGATGGATCCCGGGATTCCAATATCGGCTTCTCAACTGAAAGTGTTCAGTTGATATTAGACACTAAATTCATCATTGTGGTTCAAAGGGATTTGAATCTATTCAAACACAGTTTGTGCTAATGATATAAGTTTTATCCCAACAATATTCGTCAGGAAATTCCGATTTGTAGACGTAAAACGCCACGGTCCAATGGACGGTGCTGAGTTGTCAAACATTGAAACCAAATTCTTTCAAAACAACATGCCCGACCGTCCCATAGGTCTCCCCTTTAAGAAACGTCGATATAACCTAAATTTGAGACACCAGCAAAAGAAGAAATAAAGATAGACTTTTTCTATTCCAAGAAAAACGATTTTGCAAATGCACGTTCCCACGGACTAACCGACCGCATTCTCACCTGGAATCGATTTTTGTAATTTTTTTCAGGACGTATACACGTCCTGATACCGTCGGTATCTACATATCAAATTTGAGTGAAACCAGATCGAGGATGCCCGAGATTCGAGAAGACACAGCCATACACAAAGACAAACCGGATTTTATATAATAGATCTGTATATTGTGTTAAACACTTTACATACAAGCGAAATGAGAATTTTTGAGGTAATGTTTTGTAAAACCATGTACGATCAATTGTTCGTACCACCTTTCTTAAAAGAATCGCTTTCGAATGTTATTTGTTGCGCATGTTCACAGCATAAGCACCCAAAGTTCTAATCTGAAATTACGAAGATAGAACTAACGGTGAATATTAATGCAACTATCAAGTCATATGTTGCAATAAAGAATGAGCTATAGCTGTCATAATTAGAGAAGGTGGCTTGCTATCAAATTTAAAGTAATTTATGCATTGAATATGAAATGCAATTCCCTATCAATGCTGGCTTCTGAATTAATGTAACAGAGGGTTCATAGAGTTAGACATCTTCCCGGAAAATAATCATTGCTCTTGAAAAATCCGATGCTTTTCCTCAAAATGTCGGTGTACGAGCTTGCAATCTATATGCTTCGTGCTACAGTGTCCCTGTGTAGCAATTCTCTGGATTTTAGCCAAAACCACATTTAATTGGGCTACGTTAATATACTATTTCGACACTTGCGCAACATGAGAACTGCTGCTGGCGTGAGACATAACAAATAATGTACTGCATCTACCAATGATAAGATAATAGATGTGCGTAATATAGAGATGCAATAAAGTAGAAATGCGATGCATTCTGCTAGATTGATATTTCTGCAATAAATTTTGTTTCTGGAAGTTATTACATTTGTCCATATATTTGGTATCTGTCAGTGTATTTATCTATGAATCAATCATTAATTCAAACACAAAACAATAGATCTATTTATCGACTTGTCAAAAAATCAGTCTGTCTGTCTGCTTCTTTCTCTCTCTTTCTCTCTCTCTCTTTCTCTTTCTCTTTCTTCGGTATCTATTTATCTATCTTGTTGGATATCTGGCCAGCTCTTCGTTTAGTGTTCGTAAAAAAGGCCTACAGAACTCGGAAAATGCCTACTTAAACTGAAAGCAGTAAGCGACAATTGTTTTAAGACAATAATTTGTGTTCTCACATTTTTTCGAAAACTAAAATGTCCCTAGTATGCGACAATATAAATGACGAAGAAGTGTAAAAAAATAGGAGTGTTAAAAAAAACTTTTTATTCGCCATATTTTAGATTTAAATGTATGGCAATAATCATCTGATGACATTCAGCTAATTATGGAACACGAGTAAAATATTATCAATAACAACATAGATTATATAAACACATAGAACGCACACAGATAGAATAACAATCAAAACACGATACGATATATATATATATATATATATATATATATATAGTGTAATAAATAATATATATGCATACATACAAACATATATTTACGTACCTACATCTACATGTATATATACATGCATATATACATATATATACACGTGAGTACATGGCACCACAACTAGACGTAGACGTCAACGAGAAACGAAAAACGAAAACGGAAAAACCATATTTTTACAACAAAAAAACAGAGACGTAGAACTCAACGAGAAACGAAAACGGAAAAACCATTATTTTACAACAGAAAAAACAAGTACAGGACATACTACACAAGGAAAAATACCCTATCATCAGCTGTCACTAGTTCGGCCCCAGCGTGTTTTGAAGGCAAGACACGACACGACTCGCTAACCTAGTCCTTCCTGCGAGACAACTAAAATAAAATTGCCTCGCAGAGGGGTAAAAACAAGCAAGAAAAATATGTATCACAAACAGGACGTAAAAACGATACAAATAAAACTACAAAATAAAATACAAGATAAAAATACATGTACAGGAAAATACAATACGAGAAATAAAAAGAAAATACAATACGGGAAGTAAAAATTAAAATAAACAAGAAAACAAACAAGAATACAAACGAAAATGCCTTTTTTCTGGCTGAGACGAAGGAGATTCTAGCAGCGCATGAGAACACAAATGTGTGTCTTTATAGTTTGAAAGCCGCATGTAAAAGGAAGTAGTTTTGGCTAGCAGTGGCAAAGATGAGGAGAAGTGAAAGAGAGAGAGAGATGAGGAAGAGTGAGAGAGAGAGAGAGGGGGGAAGGTAAAGCAAAGAGAGAAAGAATATATATATATATATAAATATATATATGCACGCACATGTAATACGCAACACACAAGGCCGCACTCAGACACATGTTTATGCGGAC
>NC_043015.1:2933334-2980834 GCF_006345805.1 Octopus sinensis
TAATTGCGTTTTATGATATGATGTATGTACATAGTAGAATTGAACGAGTAGAGACAGTTAACATCGCTTTAACATTAGTATGGATTAAAAGACGCCGCTCGGGTAAAGGATTCAGTGGGAATTCCAAAGTGCATACCAAAGTGCATACCAAAGTGCATACCAAAGTGCATACCTCTAATGTGTGTGATACTCTCCCCCACCCATCTCCTTCTCTGCCTGTCTGTCTGTGTATATATATGTAAAATACGTTAGGATTCAAGTGAATCAGACGCTCGAGCGTTAAGCCACAGAGTTGGGCCAAAATTAAAATGCGTACACAACAAATATAGATGAATACATACGCGTATACCAAAGTAAAGGCAGCGAGTTATTCAGATTATGTATAAATTTAATTGACTTCGACTGAATATATGACTAACCCTTTACATTTATTGTTATAGTTTTTACATATATTTTTTATATTCTTATGATATTTCCTGTATTATATGTTCTATCACTCTACTGTTATTTCGTTATCACCATTATTTTTTCCCATCGACAATTTATTTGCTATTGTACATTATCCAAATATATTACCTTATTTTACTTTATTTTACTTTTCTTCATTCCATTAAAATTCCGGTGATATCATTTACAAATTCAGTATATATCAGTTCCATTTTTATTATTATCCATATTCTTTTATCGTATCCCATATTGTCATTATATTTTTTATTATAATCTTTCCTTTACCATTATCGTTTTGCTTTCATAAATGTTTTATTGAACGCTCTGTATTGTATACTTCTTGGTTTATCTGTCTATTCATAGGATGACCACCATTATTCCTACCACACTCAGAGTAGAATATCAACCCATGTATCTCTATTACATATCCTTCGGGGAAAAAATAATTGTTAAATAAGTAAATATTGAATTCAAAGATAAATTGAAATCACTCTATCTCAATTGTGGATGACATACTTGACTGTCCGATCCTTAACCAATCTTGTAACGTACATCAATGCTATAAATCGTAGGTCCCCTTACCATCTCATAACATGCCGTTGTCTTCTAGTACAATACTACCAACTGAAATAACAAATCCATTCTACGATATCAGTAACTCTCGTGAAATCATGAAGATGCATATGCCGTTCATTTTTCAATGTTTTTAAATGTTTTGGTGCATGTACTTACTTGATAAAACGTTTTTTCCTAACGGTTTCAAGTTATTAAGTTAAAACATAATTGGAAATAGCTATAATCAATTGAAGTATTATTCATAAGTTATCATTTTATTTTTCGTCTTTTATGTGAATATAAATCATATGTTTTTTTTTTATATATGAACGTTTATTTTGAGGAAATTCATTTTATCTAGTCTTATTTTTCATTTCAAACATACATTTTTTAAAAGTTAGTAAAAAAAAAAGGAAAAGTCTGAAAATCTCGTAGAACAATGTAGCCTTCCAGTCTCATCGCTTTGAAGGTATCATGTTGTGGAGAACGCAATTAGAGATAAATTTACAGAGGTTTAAAACTAGAAAATAACTATAAGCGGGACTGAAATTTTCTGCGTTTAGCGGAGAAGTGTCAACATTAATCTTGTACTCTGTGAAATTTAGAGATAGCGCCTGACCTGTTCATTGTAGATTTCTAAATAAGCAGAAATATTTAGTAAAAGCAACATGTATCATCTTTCGTCTCTTCATTTTTTGTATGGTTTTATTATTTTTTTAAAATATTAAAAAAATAATATTTGTCTGCATGTGTTTGCATTATGCGTACTTCTGTATTATGTATATCTGTAATGTATTTGTGTACATCATTTATACATAAGTGCATGTGGATGTATGTACCCATACGTGTGATTGTCATGGTAACAACCTGCTAATGTCCCTCTGTCTGTTGATAAATACGAAAATTAAAAGGAGCAGCACATATGCTAGGACAAAACAACATCCTAAGCCGAATGAGCGCAGATATAAACAACTAATGGGAACCCGTATTAAGGAAAGATAGGAGAATATTAGATTTATAAGACCTAAAATTCACTCCATATTTGCGCATGGGCATGTAGCATAGTGGTTAAGAGCGCGAGCTACTAACTCCAAGATTCCGATTTCGTTTCCATGCAGGGACCTGAGTAATAATAATAACAACAACAACAATAACAACATCGAATAATAACATGGGAATGAGAACACAGGTTCGAAATTCTCCCAAGACTGCCGAAACGTGTTAGCAAGAGACAAGATGAAGACAAATGTCCGCCAAATATAAATAATGTAAATAATATTTACAAACTTGTTTGTCAATAAAATAACTGTTCTTGATAGATGTTTTTTTTAAATACTTTTTGTATAAATTTACTATCTTCTAACACCTGGATCCTTGTATCCTACCTTTACAAAGAATTATACAAGAACACACACACACACACACACACTTATATTTATATATACTAACAGAGACACGCATGTGCATCTTAACACCTTTTGTTCCGTTTCTACAAAATATTAACAATCGATAATTTTTGACGCTGAAGAAAGCTTTAACGTTCTTGTACGTAACAGCTAAATTCTATCACTCCCAGATTTACATAACTTTTGTTGCAGATGAAAATGTTTTGCGTAGTTGCAAATTTAATAGAAAAAATAAATCCCATTTGATTAGAGTGTGTCAATCAAATTAAGGAGAAAGAACACGCTTAGTAAATATTATTTGGCTCACTCTAGATGTCAATATTCTCATACTTCAACTTACTATTTGAAACTTAATGCATATTTACTTATAATGTATACAATTTACGCGTGCTCTTTTTTTTTTACACGTTAACTGTTTTTAGGGGTTTTTTTGTTGCTTTTCTAAGAAAAGAAATTTGTACGTAGTACGAGTCTTTTTGTTTAGTACTTTATTGAATAACGTTTACACAAATATGAAATTAGATGTGTTGCATATAAGGATTATTACTTCATTGTCAAAATGTGCCGTTTGAATGTCGCAGACATTACAAGTGGCATTGTTTTTACAGAAGGTATTTTTTCTTTAGAAATGACAGATAATAATGATGGAGACGCATACAAACACTCACACACATACTTCCTCATCCTCTGTCTGACTGTTGGTCTGTCTCTTTCACTCTCTATCTCTCTCTCGCTCTCTCACTCTTACACACACACATCACACACGCACACACGCACGCACACACTAACGCACACGTATATTTATGCATATCCAGTGAAGATTTATTATGTTATTTTGTGGAGAATAGTGCACTGTATAACCTGAAATCACATATACCTTTCTTTCGCTTTCACACTGTTGAAAACTCATTACCCTTCCTGACCCTAGTCATGTCAGGACATTACATATTTGCATTACTCTTTTACTCTTTTACTTGTCTCAGTCATTTGGCTGCGGCCATGCTGGAGCACAACCTTTAGTCCAGCAAATCGACCCCAGGACGTATTCCTTGTAAGCCTAGTACTTATTATATCAGTCTGTTTTGCTGAACTGCTAAGTTACGCGCTCTTAAACACACCAGCATCGGTTGTCAAGCGGTGTTGGGGGACACACACAAACACACAAACATATACGTATTTCTGACCACCTTCAATTGCGTTACACATTTGGCAACATGCCAAATATCCTATCGTTAAAATGATCAAATGCCCTATTCAGTCGCCACTTCTAATGCTTTGGTCAGTGCCTTAGTGTATGAACCTGCAGGCATGTGTACTCGAATGTATATATGTGTATTTGTGTGTGTATGTGTGTGAGTGTGTGTATGCTACAATGAAAAGTGTATAAATATACACGTGAAAGAATTATTGCAACGTATCATCACTTAGTGGTTTTTCAACAATAGTGATTTAGTTAAAAGCGATTTTATGCCACATAATAAAATAGAAATATCAGAAATTAAATTAAAGTGACTTCAAGCGCTAAAACCTTGTATTGATTAATATATCAACATTTTATGCTAATATTTAATGAGAAAATATATATATAGAACATATTTCACGACTGACTTTTGTTTTTATAATAAAAAAAATTAATAGGAAGCAGAATTTATAACGTTAAAATGAATGGGTATAGCTATTTCAGTCAATAAGAGAGTCTGATTTTCAAATGGAAATGTTGAATATGCTTTGTCTTAATATATATATATATATATATATATATATATAATATATATATATATATATATATATATATAATTGGCAGTGGTACGAACCACATAATGAAATCATAAAATACGAGATACAATAGTTGACGACTACTCAAAAATCTTAAAGCACACCCCACAAGAGCAAAATTCACATCAGAAATGAAAACAGAATTCTCCATAAAAGAATGTGGAGATAGCAGATATCGAATATGCATCAATAACAACTACAACAACAACAACAACAACAACAACAACAGCTACTACTACTACTACTACTACTACTACTACTACTACTACTACTACTACTACTACTACTACTACTTCTTCGTCTTCTTCTTTAAACACTTAGAAAGTGGTTTCCAATTCAAATTCAAGCGCAAATTTCCGTTCAAAATTTATGCAGATATGTAAATATGCAGAATTTCATATACTGCATCACTTGCCTCACCTACCAGGAGAATATAAACAATAAGCATGTATGTATGTATATATATATATATATATATATATATATAATATTCATGAAAACACATCGATATGTGTTTGATACATATGATAATCGATGCAGCATATCTCGGTGATAAAAAGTACAATGTGAAAGAAGAAGAAAAAATAATCAACTATGACGATTTGAAGTGGGAAATACGAAGGATGTGGTGAATGAAGAGAGTAGACGTGACACCAATAGTAATTGGTGCACTTGGAAGTATGAGCAGTCGACTACCGAAAGGTTTGTTGCAATTTGGAAGCAAGAACACCTGGTAAATCAATATTGATTGGAACAGCAATATTTCTTCACAGTGTTCTTCAAGTATGTCGAGTAAACAATTGTCACCGTAATCTACTGGGTACATACAAGTGGTGATTTCCATCATTCTCAGCAACGTACACTATACGTTTCCGTAAAATAAGGACAAAATGATTATAATAATCTACACCTTTACCTATTCTCTTCGTAACGTAATTATCTCCAATTTTGCAGCTCATAAAGTTAAGCACATTGTATTATGTATCATATTTCAACTGGCTCTCATACATATATACACCATCAATGTCTAATACATGCCTTGTGTCATGGGCACTGCTGCTCTATCGTTCATCAAAAACTATATAGGCATTTATAATATTGACATGACATTCATGCATTTGGAATGATAATATACTTTCATAGCAGCGCGATATAGTTTTGATTGCGCTTGTCGGTGATAGAAATTACAAGAGCTCATTGATGTGTAACCAATTATACCTAAATCAAATCAGTACTGATATATTGATAATTGATTGAACCGGTACTGTTCGAAATCGGGATCAATGAACCAATAATTGTTTCTTTGCATAGCAATCGTTGGGTTTCAATAAAAAATAAACAGAAATATCTAGACACCGTGATATATTGAAAACAATAAAATATAAAAGGATAAGTAGAAAATAAGTTTTAAAATGCAAGTAATTGGTATTAGATATCATGTTGCTTTCTTTATTTTAGCACACAGCCGTAGTTTTCAGTTAGAATATTGGTACTTCAGGATATATTCAATTTATTAAATTTCGCATTAAATGTATTATCGCATTCATGGGAAGTTAGATTTCTATCGCTTTCATTGCGATTCCGATATATATACAAATACGTCAATATATTAAAAAAATCATATTTTCTAAGACATCGGCGCATAATACACGCAAGCACACATATATAATTATAATAATGTTAGAAGTAGAGAAAAAGATGAAGCACGCACCTCAGAAGCAGAAACGCGCAGCACCTGATGTAATAGAAATTTATTTCAAACTACCATGTTTCAAATAATGATAGTCGTGATGTCGATGATAACGGACGTTACATCTGTTGAAAGCAGAACGGCTGATGTCTCTCATTAGCACCGCAGACATAGTAATACATGAAATTAGAATAGGCGTCATTAGATATCTGAGTATTGGTGTTAGGCACATTGTAGAAAGCGTCCGACTACAATTTCTCACTATTTCCGGAGATATGGCGAGGTTCTGGACCTTACTACCGCAAATATAGCTTTCTTGCAGGCATCCCTTGAAGACAGGAATTGATCATAATATCATATAAACACCTAAGATCAACCTAAGGATCTCTTCTCAGATGTAGTGTGGCATGCTGTGAAACTCACTGGTGATATACATAAAGTCCATCACAGTTTGAAGGAAATTGGTGCGTGACACGTCTTACAACCTCTCACAGAGCACTCAGTAGCTGTCATGATGTCGGCAAGTTGATATCGTCATTGAAACGATGAGAAGTTTCCAATCTTCAAGTGTCTTCATGTCATCGATATCAGCGAATTTTTCACAACATCACGTTTAAATTTTATGCTCTCAAACGCCGTTGATATTTCATGAATATATTAGCTGATCCTGAGAAAAAGAAGTTATATAACAAACCGAGAAACCTGTACGTTGTAAAATATTTGAACTGTATATTAACAGTTATTATCCGAAGTTAGGAATAAGAAAGTGCCATGTCTTAAATTTAGTCTCCTTAGACTCAATGTACCGGACTTGAAAAATATCGGGCGGTACATATGAAAGAGAGTGCATTTTTTATTTAACATGTTTGTTTAAATCTTTTCAAAATGTGGCATGACAAAATATTCACGAAATCACGTTTATATATAGCGTCAGCTTATGCAAACTAGTTCCGTGTGTTTAGGTTATTAATGCAATTTGTTTTCCGATTACAACATTTAGTTCTTCATATATTGATATTTTTTTTCTTCACTCTACCCATTACATACGGTCCGCGCCAAAATTCGATTTCATATCTACATGCTTACTGAATCATAGTCCCAGTCAAAGGGTTTAGATTAGTGGACTTACTATTCATTTGGAGGTGATGGCTTGCCGTACGTGTTCTAGATATAAGACTACGGCATTCATTTTGTTTTATATTGTTCCACCAATCCATTTATCGGTATCATATTTTCATTGCGTTCAATTCCATAAGGTCCTGCCGTTGCAACCAGTTATCACTATTACAAAATGATATAAAAATCCTGAAAGCAGAATGTTGATTTTATTCTGTTTTACAATGGAAAACCGCCCGGATCCTGCAATGAAGTATCTGTACATTTGTACAAATACTTCATTCGCATTTAATTATTAGATATCCTGAATATGAAAATCTGTTTATATCCGTTCGTCAATAATATAAAGGCATTGGCTTTTCCGTCCCTTAATATTTCATGATATAAGCGAGAAAAAGAGACGCTAAACATTTAATTAAATACTATGCTCATATATATCACAACTTAAATATTTGAGACCTTACCTTAAACCTAAATGAAAACTATACTGTTTGACCAGTAATCCAATCAGCTAATACTAACACCTACAATCTTTATATGTAAAGTAATCTGAATATTTTCAACATCCGCCCGGTTTTCAAAGAGGCACTTGATATGATGGCAGTGAATTTAGGATGACATTTAGTAAAAGAAAAGACTGTTTAAAATAATATTTAAACCTTTACAATGTCCTTTGACATTTACAATACAAACCACATTGTAACAAATTTTGCATCAGCTGTTTCATTAACTATCAATTCTCATATCATCAGAAACCGTAAGCCAAACTATTGAAGATTCTCGATATAGTATTATTATGATAAATGCTAAAGCACCAATGACAGTTACAGCTGCATACATTAATACGATAAAACATCATACTCAGTTGCCAACCATATCAAATGAGACAGGTTGTGCAGGAATATAACCGTTCCATACTCTCCCGATAATTCAGAGAGCGCCGACGCAATACTACATGATATCGCATGACATAATTGCCATCAATGAAATGTCTAACAAAACGTGAAAGCTTAAACATGATATATATTTGGTAAAAGGTAAATACGGATATAGAAATACAGTAATTTAGCCATATTGCGTTTTGCAACCACACTGGAATGAGGAAGATAACATCTTCATTTGAACTTAATATAAAATATCAATGAGTATAATATATAAAATGAAGGAGTCCTAAAGTGAAAGAGACGTTGTATGCAGATGATATTGAAATGATGGATATCTTTACACACGAGACATCTAAATTGATAACACAAATGTCTCCATGAATTAAGTAATTGCACGATCGTGTTTTCTCAAGAAGCGTACTGAAATAAAATTGCTGTCAATTAATTTATACAATCACGTTCCTTAACAGGTTAAGCATATGTATATGAACGAAGTATGCACTCATGCCATATAGCTCATTTAGCAAAATATTTGTTCCCTCTATGATTATGTTCTTAATACAATACTTCTCGAAAAATTACCCCTTCTTTACTTTTGCTGCTTCCAGTTCGGCGTCTTGATACCAATTACTTGATAGCAGCTAATATTTAGCATTGGTGTTTTATAGATTATATTCGAAGCTGTTTGCTATTATCCGGAATACTACTTAAGGGAGATCCCTACCAAATAAGCAGGACATCTCTACACACATACTCTTCACTTGTTTCAGTCATTTGACTGCGGCCATGCTGGAGCACAGCCTTTAGTCGAGAAAATCGACCCCGGGACTTATTCTTTGTAAGCCCAGTACTTATTTTATCGGTCTCTTTTGCCGAACCGCTAAGTGACGGGGACGTAAACACACTAGCATCGGTTGTCAAGCAATGCTAGGGGGACAAACACAGACACACAGACATATACACACACTTATATATATATATACATATATACGACAGGCTTCTTTCAGTTTCCGTCTACCAAATCCACTCACAAGGCATTGGTCGGCCCGGGACTATAGCAAAAGACACTTGCCCAAGATGCCACGCAGTGGGACTGAACCTGGAACCATGTGGTTGGTTAGCAAGCTACTTACCACACAGCCACTCCTGCGCCTATATATAACAACCGATACTCTTCGGCTTTCAAGGTATATCATATATGTAGAGAACTGTGTTCTGTCATCCATCGGGTAAATATATGTTATGAAATCGAGGATTCTATGGATAAAATGTTTTGAGTAATAATATTTAAGCTTCACAAGGAATATAAAATGATGTAAAAGAAGATAAAGATGCGTATGAGGAAATTTACCATTGCTCAATATAAATGAGTAATAAATATTTAATCAACAGAATGATTTCAAATAACTGTCTATAAAGGATAATCTAATCAAAACTTGAATTGCAAATAGTTTCCTTCTAACTTAACGAACAATTCCACATCATAAAACGGAGAGTAGATAAACGAAAAACTTTAAATAGTTAAATCGAAGGATATTCAAGTGAAGACCCGGGTTTGAAATTACAATAGTCACTAATCGATGCAGTAAAACCATGTATAAGTCTATTTGGGAATGTATATACAGGGTGGGGCAAAGAAGGCGGACGTTTTTGAAATGGTTATTACTCAGCCCCAAGAGAGAGACATATGTTCGAAAGTTACCATTCGTTCTGTGGTGTTTTAGCATTTTTACTTCTTTGCAAGAGAAACTATGGCGCTGTGGACGATAGAGCATCACATGTTTGCCTACGGCAGTTACCTGAAAAAATGGCGAGTGTGTTACTGCAGTTCAGCTTGAGTTTCGGCGCCGCTTCAACATTCACTAAAATCAGTCTGTTCCCAGCCGCATCGCAATCTTACATGCACGATATACACTAATGAGACCGGTGGAGACCGGAGGAAATGTGGAACGCGTCAGACAAGCTCCCAGAAATCCAGCAATGAAAAGGAACACCGCATGCTGCATGTGGTTTTCCACACTTGATTTTGATAAATGCTAGTTTAATACAAATACATTAATAACAATAAAATTTCTGTGCAGCTAAAACTAATAATTTTGCAAATTTTCCGAAAACGTCTGTCACCTCTGTACCGCCTTGTATTAAAAATCATTAAAGGTATACCACTTAGAAATAATTTTCATTATTATCATTATTATTATTTTATTTTTTCTCAAACGTTTTCTTTGAACACCTGAAATCTTGTATGCGTTACACGGTACCAAGCTATCCTTTCTTTTCATATAATACTTCCCTGATTATTGTGGCCGTGTCAAGGTGGCAAAACTTTTGTAACAGTTCTACTGCGCACTTTGTTCCAATTTCCTTTATATACTTTTTGATGTCTTCTGAGACTGTCCCCAATCACCAATAATTGGCACTATTTTCAACATCTTCATTTTCCATAGCCGGCCTATTTCATACTGCAGAGGGTTGCATTTATCTATTTTCGCCTTCTTTCTTTCCTAATTGTGGGCCAAATTGTCATGCAACTATATTCCATGTGGTTCTAGTCTGTAATACTCTAGCACCTGATCTGTTGGGATTGGGATATCCTGGATGAATTTGCTAGTTCCCGACTCAGCCAATATCTGTGATTTGTGCTCATATCACGTCTTCCCTTTGTCTAGCCTACACTTTTCTGAGTCTCCAATGTAACATTTTCGCTACCTGATATTTTCGCTAAAACTTATAGTAGTTGTTTTCGGCAACTATAGGGCTGTTTGTTCCTGATATACGCAATGGTTTCATTCATTATATTACAAATGCCTCAGAAAGGAGGCCCATCCTCATTCCTAAATTTGCCTCCCCCTACCAGTTGGTGGTTAAAGCTCGGTTTCAACTGCTAGTATAATGCTCTCGCCGTCTCTTTGTTTTAGTGTCCCTTTCTTCAGCGAATCCCGCCTATAATTTTCAGCAACTTCTGTTGTGGCTACCTGGAATTGATTGTGTACGTCTTTCTTGAGTAATTCATCTTTATGTCCTTTTTGTACTTCGTCCTTTGTTCGACAGTTATTTCTCTCCTTACTCCCGCATTCCTATATATATATATATAGCATTAATAAATCTCCGAACGAGATGTAAACAGTAACTGCTCGACAACTTAAAGTGTACTAGCCATCTGAATGTGGCTAACCACTGGGGGTTGGTGTTACTGACGCTTTTAGCCCCAGGAGATCGTCGTCTCCAGCTGGCTTTACACACAATTTCAGTGCCCTTCTGATATTTGCAAAGAGCGGTCATCCCCTCTCGGAAACCTAAGTGATACATACGGACTATAGTTTCGAGGTTTTTGCCTCTCGTCAACGTATGGTAAACACCGGTTTTCGATAAAGGAGACCTGTTTGCAAAATCTATTTAATGTCTAAACTCTCTGAAAGCATTAATAAATCTCCGAACGAGATGTAAACAGTAACCGCTCGACAACGTAAAGTGTACTAGCCATCTGAATGTGGCTACGTTATATATATATATATATATATATATATATATATATATATATACATCCATCCATCCATCCATTCATACATACATGCATACATACATACATACATATAAACGAGTGGAAAATTACCTCGAAAATAATTGAAACTGAGAGAAACTAAAATAATTTAAAACTTTCCTCAAAGGAATTAATTAAAAGATCGAATTCAACATGGAATATTGTCATACGCATCCTTAGAAAGAAACTCAATAATCAAGAGGATATGACGTTTTTAGAAACACATACGATTTCCAAACATGTTCCATTCAATTCATGCCATCCGAGACACATTACAAAGTAAGTCGCTTATAAACTAATCATACCCTTTTGTACCTGCAAGAACTGTGATACAATTCTTGAGAGGAATTACGTATCATCCTTAATAAACCACACAATTTAATGTCCCCAGAAATTCACTATACAGCAACTTACCCCACAAAACCAAATAAATTATCAAAATTAGAAGGCATGAAATATATCTGCACCTATATATTTGTGTGTGTGTGTGTGTTTTATATGAAATGTCTGTGTGTGTGTTCGTGTACAGTTTTTTTTTTGCAACCGCGTGTAGTATATTTCAAGGGTACAACATGCCCAGCACACTGTTTTATAAAAAGTGTGTGTAGTTTATATGTAACATAAACGCGGTAACATAATACCGCAAATTTTCGTGTTGCTCAGATTTTAGTAGCGAAAGATGGCAGAACATGTTTAGCGCCTCATAAAAAGATTTCCAAAATGTAAATCGTTGTACAACAACACCTTTCCTATAGAACAGTTTTACTCGTCATATTTCTTGTCTGAAAAATGAATTTCTGCCATTTTGATATAGATTTACATTCCCATTGAGGAATTATTAGATATGTATCCATGTACAAGTAATTTCCAGTCACCTTCACCTCCTTTCAACATATCCATGTGCACGAAGACATAGTTTCTCTACATTAAAAACAGAAAATGCATTGAACATGTATCGGTGCACTTGCCACAGGTAACGTTGCATGATGTGTTGCAAAACGTTATTCTGTTCACGTATTGTCATTGTGAATACATCTTTATTTGTGATTCTTCTTCATTGTCCAACGCCCGAAGTTTTCGTTTTTACATTTTGATATTGTGTGTGATTCACAGTTTGCCCAGAAAATTATGAAAGGCGGCAACATTTTCTTCCAATGAAATTCGCTGTAAATTTCTTTCCAGAGGAAAATTTGTGGTGATGGAAAAGCGACATGACAACATCACATGAACGGATGTTTCATGTACGGATAATAATGATGTAACTTGTCACTCGATCAAATAAAAATGTACGTATCTTGAATGTGAATGCACCAAAATAACCACAGGAATATATCGGATTTCTTCCCGTCAGAATGCATGTCAACTTGAAAGATGCATATTTTTCAATAGCTTCTAATACTTAAATGCACTTATTGTCCTTCGTGTTGCTCTATAGTCCACTTGCACTGAAGGTTCACGTATGGTGATCCGTTTTCCACATGAACCTGTTCCCTACACACTTTTGTTGAAATTCAGTGGTTGCAGTTGATGATGTATTACAGATTTCATTGTCGTCAATGATGAATTATGTTTCTTTAAAACCCTTCATGCTTTTCTCTTTATGTGTGAGTGTGTATGTATGTTTGTGCGGAAGTGTGTACGTTCATCTTATTAGATAGAGTATAGCTTATCAATAAACTGTTTCTCATAAATACTGATTTCATTTCATAAACTACCATTGATTCAATATTACATCGTATAATAGCGGATGTTTGTTTTGTTTTTGCTACGCACCAAAAAACGTATTATTGTAATCACATCGTGTACAATTACAGTACTTCATATGATAAGACATCGGGCACATTTTTAGTGTTTTTGTAGTAAATAATGCAGCATTTCACGGCGAAATTTTAATGTACAGAAGTGTCAGTTTACATTATTTTGAACAGCAATAGCCCGTGTAGAATTAATGTAGTCAGGTAATCCTCATTCAAACAATGTCACAAAGTGTTAAAAGTCTTAGTATTTGTTAGCATTCTTAGCATTTGTTACATTGAAAAGACTATCTATACGGACATATTTCATTGCAGATTAAAGTAGACTTGGAAACATGGGAATGGTCATGGAACCTACTTACCTCCTCATCCTTTCTAAATCTAAATATTTACAGACATCAAAATATATCTACATGTTTACGACATATCCTCAAAGAAGAATTGTAGTGCAAGTTCGTAAAGCACATAAGATTAATACCAGACTGTGTTAGGAATATTCACATACTCTACAAATGAAGTTAAAGAACAAGAGGAGAGTCGATAAAAATGATTTATAAAGGTTTAGACGCAGAATTTAGTATGAGTTACTGCTGCTGAAAAGACGTGAATTGGAAGAGGAATGGGAGTGCGAGATCATCTGAACTATGGAAACTGATGAAATATCACATTCAGAAGTTCATAGGTAACTCGTTAAAATATAATGGTTCCAAATTCTGGCACCAGGCCAATAATTCGAGTGAGTAGATAAGTTGTTTACAGCAACCCCTATACTCAATTACTAGGTATTTCATTGACCCCACGGGGACGAAAGTCAACTTCACTCTCTGCGAAATTCGAACTCAAAAGACAAAGACGTAAGGAATGTCCTGCTACCGATTTTGCCTTAGCTTAGAAAAATATAATTCCTGCAGTTTTACTGTTCATTAACTATATATTGTCCATCGGAATTTTAGGAGAGATCTTCAGATAGTACAGATGGGAAGGGAAGCATATATGATTTCATTAAAAATGTGCTTCAGGTCTTGTTTTTATTTTGTCAGTTAATGTATGTGATATCGCAATGGGAGTTATGATATTCAAGATCTGGAACCGTTTTACTAAAATGTATTTTGACGAGCAAAAATTGTTGATTTGATTTCATAAATGCTCCGTTGCATTTGAGGACTTTTTTGGTACCTAGGCTCCTCTCGAAAGATTTAAAAAATCTTGAACTGCGATCTAGCTTCTGATCACTTCGTGTTGTTCTTATGTTTTAAAACTAATTTGCACGGTACTGAGATGGCAGAGTCCCTAGAACGTCGGGCGGCCAAATGCTTAAAACATTTAATCTGCCTTCACGTTAAGTGTTCAAATAATATCGAGGTTGGTTTTGCTTTTTATTCTTTAGGGTCTATAGATTAAGTACCAACCGAACACTGCGATCAATATAACCGACTTAATACTACCCCCGAATCTCCTGTCCTTATGACAAAACTTAGAGGTATTAGTATGTTAATACTATTTCGAATTCAAACTCACGCGAAAAGCATATGGTCATCCTAATTACTTTTAAGGCGGTATAGGGAAGATATTCAGTTATTATCATAAAGGATGTAACTAAACGGTAGTTCAAATGTTGACTGAATTATGATTAGACTCACAGCTTTCGTCGCAATAATAGAAAATGAAACATATTTCAGAAAGGAAAATTGCAATGTGAAATTGCAATGTGTAACTTTGTCAAAGGTTATTGAGAAGTTAAGTAAGAATAAAATAGTGGAATATCTACGCAACGAAATTTAGCCAGTGAACTACTGACGTAATATAAAATTTGTTTTTTTTATTCATTTTCTATCTAATTCAGGTCTCTCAGCAATTATGAAATAGTGATTACAGTGAACGTATAGATAGGCATGGTGTAATATATATATATATATATATATATATATATAATATATATATATATATATATATATATATACCGACAAAATGCATTAGAAACGTATCGTGGTATTAGTTAAAGCATGTTTTATTATGTAGTTCTAGTGCCTTATATGAGGGTCCAATAGTGCAAAACAGTTTCATATACAATATTGAAAAGAAAACAACTTCACACACACACCCACATTTATATTTTTAAATGTGTGATTAACCCTGGTGAATTTGCAGAAATATGACATTAACCGTAATGGGTAATGTCAGTTTTCATATCTCCAAATTAGAAAGTATAACGCTATTACAAAATTGAATTTCTACCAAAGGTATGGAAATTCACTATATTTCGACGTCCATTTCATGGTGGTGATTTAGTCACTCTATTGTCGAAGAAATCTTCTAATTATATCAAACAACGGGAAATTCAGTTGCAAGGTTTTCCGTTAGACGCTATTCTCACGACATAATATGTACACACCAGTTAGAACATATTAATTTTTATTCTGCAAAATGTGAGGTTTTTCCTGAATTGAACAATTGTGGGGTTGTATAAGCTGTGATTTATTGTGTGTAATTCTAATAATTTCAAACAAATTTATGTAATTTTCAGAAGTCTCGAAAATAAACGTATTATAAATATGATGTGTATGCATTTGTTTGTCATTATTTTCCTGATATGTTTCTTATAGATTTAACTATTTCTGTTACTTTACACGCAATCATTATCGTGGTTTGGAACGTCTAAATTGTATTTATTGAACATTCCTCTGCACCTGCTTAATATTATATGTGTACGTTATTGCAAAGTAACGTAAATTGAAAATCAAATTCCCATTCAGAAGATTACGCTCTCTATTACATGAAAAAAATTGTTTAGTAAATTACATGAGTAAAATACGAAAACGATCTTCTGAAACTGAAAACCAGAAGTGCTCATACCTCAAAAGAATAGAATAAAATTTTAATGCTAAAAGTGGGTACGTAGCAAATTCCTCTTATGTTGCAGAAGTGATATTTAATAGAATTGGTAATAGTGCCAAATTAGAGCGTATCAAACAAAGTTTAGTCGGTAATAACCTATCACGAATTGCCTTTCTTAAACTGCACTGAAAATATAAAGATAAATTTGAATGATTCCAAATACATCGTTGTTTCGTTTTCCTATTGGCTTGATTTCAGATGAAATTCATTCCCAAACTGCTCGCCTGCAATACGTATTTTTACTATATTCCTTGGAGTGGCTGTGTGGTAAGTAGCCTGCTAACCAACCACATGGTTCGGGGTTCAGTCCCACTGCGTGGCATCTTGAGCAAGTGTCTTCTGCTATAGCCCCGGGCCGACCAATGCCTTGTGAGTGAATTTGGTAGACGGAAACTGAAAGAAGCCTGTCGTATATATGTATATATATATATGTGTGTGTTTGTCCCCCTAGCATTGCTTGACAACCGATGCTGGTGTGTTTACGTCCCCGTCACTTAGTGGTTAGGCAAAAGAGACCGATAGAATAAGTACTGGGCATACAAAGAATAAATCCCGGGGTCGATTTGCTCGACTAAAGGCGGTGCTCCAGCATGGCCGCAGTCAAATGACTGAAACAAGTAAAAGAGTAAAAGAGTAAGATTTCTAAATCCTGGTACCTGGGTTCTATGAAGCATAAGACACCGAAATCTAATCATTCCCCTGAAGGAATCGTCTATACACTGGAGGGTTACAGAACCGTCACTCTGTGGAGGAGTGGTAAATTGATTTCTCCGTCGCTAATGCTTCACTGGTACACAATTTCCATGCGCTCAAACAGGTGAAGTGCGAAGTTTATATCAGCAGGATTTTTAATTAAGGACATAAAGAATAGGAATAAGCGGTTCTGAATATTGGTAACGAGGTACCGAATAAAATGTTAGCATCCATAACAAGCCGAAATGAAACTACTTGATGCTATTTTGCTATAAGCCTATAAATGATAAGGTCATCGTATTTCAATAATGATATACAGAGTAAAATCATATATACATATATGCATATATATATATATATATATATATATGTATATATATATGTATGTATATTATATATATATATATATATATATATATATATATATATATATATATATATATATATATTTTTTGGCCTGTTAAGGCCATTCCTAAATTGTTATATATTTACATTTTAGTCTCATGACTATTTTTCTTTTCCACTGGGCCGCTGGTAGTGATAAATTTCTATCGAATTTTTTACTACCCTAAATTGATTAATTGATTATTTTCTGACTAATTCTGAGATTGATTCGGCAGTTTATATTTGCAGCTGATAAGATTGGCGCGATTGCGCGGGTCTTCGAAAATTTAAGACAGATATTCCGGAGGCTTCGATGCGTTAGCCTCGTGTATATTTGCCTCCACCAAAGGTTTCTTTACTGACGAAGCGTGACCTATGGTAGCTTAGCTTAATTTAATTTAATTAAGCTGGTCTATCATTAAAAACGCAGAAACGATGCATCGTCTAAAAGATGAATTAGGGTAAACGTTTTTAATTTTTCACTTATTTCCGAATTATATTACTTTGCGGTTAGAGTTATGGCTGCTCTGTCTAGTGGACGAATGGCCTGTTAAGGCCATTCCTAAATTGTTATATATATATATATATATATATGTATATATATATATATATATACATGCATATATATATATATGTATATATATATATATATATATATTATATATATATATATATATATATATATATATGTTTATATATATATATATGTATCCATAAATAAGGCTGCCAAATAGCACTTGCAATTGCTAGAAATAACATCTAAAGTATAAATCAAACAGACAAAAAATCCCTAGCCTCACGTTGTGGCTTTCCGCTCGCGGACCTATTTCTGCTCGCAGTCCCATTGAACTTCTCCTGAGGGTAGTGAGTTTGTGTGATTATTCGAGTTATATTTTTAGTTCTTATTTCTAGCAATATTTTGCACCATTATTTATGTATTCTACCTGTTTGTCTTCTTAATTCTTGTAACCACATATATTATGACGTATTTAATATATCGTTACAATATCTTAGTACGCACACACACACACACACACATATAATATATATATATATATATATGAATATAAATAAATATATATATATATATATACATATATTATATATAAATATAAATATAAATATAAATATATATATATATATATATATATATATATATAATATATATATATATATATATATATATATATATAATATATATATATATATATATATATATATATATGTCATATACTCATACGCAGATATACACGTGTTAGAGGCATTATTTAGTGTTGCATAAATCTAAACCTCCTAATAAATGTATCGTGTTTTTATATGCGTAAAACCAAAAGTGATTTCAACAGTAATGCTCTTATTAACGTTCCTTTGATCTTCGAACATTCTGCGTTTTTTTTGTTTACCTAATCATCAGATATTCCTCGTAGTGGCCTACGTTAAATATGATGAAGTATGTTTGACCATTGAATATTCTGCGTTGTTGTGTTAGAAGATTAATACCAAAATTACCAACATATCATGTTTATTATTTTATTGTCTTTGCACAGTTTCTAACGCTGGATATGTAATAGGGTGTTAGCTGTCAACTACGCCCCTTTTTCTCGAGCACTAGCAGTGCATTCCATCAAAGTAACACTGGAATAAAATTCTGCGAAGCCCAGTATATACAACGTGACTACCCATCAGATAAGTGTTGTCTATGCATCACAACCATATGTGCACGACATTGTGATCTAATATCAATATATACAGCATATGACATTCGAGGTGATGCCCAAGTTGAACTTTCTTCGGGTTAAGTAACACACACCGCTCAAAAGGTCCCTGAATAAGGATTGTTTAAGGATGATGAACAAAACACCTATATTTTCAAAGGTGAATAATCCAAACCCCATAGATTTCCTATGATATTCTATAGCTACTTCTGCTCGTGATCAGAATGCACATAGAAACAAGCTCAAATAAGGGACATGATCAACTGGTCAAGGTCAAGCGACTGGTACAGCCTTACTGTTGATATATCGTGCAACCAATAAAATATCCATTACAATTAAATCGCGTTCTTCAATGTTAACATTTTGGAACAATTGCTTCAATCCTTTTTGAAATAATATAATAATAATAATAATAATAATAATAATAATAATAATAATAATAATAATAATTATTATTATTATTATTATTATTATTATTAATATTATTATTATTATTATTATTTAAACCCAGAATATGCTTTTCTTCCCCCTCTTCACATAAAGCTTGACCTCATGAAACAATTCGTGAAGACAGTTGCCAGGAGAAGCTAAAAATGTTTTGAATATGTGAAAGCCAAATTTCCAAAAATCACCGAGCCAAAACTGAAGGAGGGCGTATTCATATGTTTGCAGATAAAAAGGACTTCTGAAGGACAAACACTTCCTCACAGCACTGGATGAGATTCAGCTTAAAGCCTGCGAATCCTTCAAATAGCTCTGTGAAACATTTCTTAGGCAACAAGAGGTCTCTAGAGTTTAGAAATGGAGGGAAATATTTTCGAGACTCTAATGGGCTGTCGGATGTCTCTAAATGTACATTTACTTGGTTCACATCCGGACTTGTTTGCAGAGAACTTTGGAGCAGTGTCTGATAAGCAAGGAGAAAGCTTGCCTCAAGATATTGCATCGATGGAACAACGATATCAAAGATTTCAAATGCAGGAATCTTACCTGACTACTGTTGGAAGTTATACGGGGATGAACCTGAGACAAAAGACCATAGAAGATCAAAATCCGAAAGATTTTAAGTTGTTATACATTTGAGTGTATTCCGACTTATTTATACATAATAATTCTTATTTTGTACAATAAAAAGCCATCAAATTACCGTATCTTGTATTTAATATATTTTATATAGACATGCTTTACGTATCCTATACGTTAAACAATAATTATAATTAACATGAAATTGGACTTCAGATTCGAAACAGCAGCAAAAATTAACCCAGAAATGTCAATCAGCAACTCTGATGATTAAAAAAAAAAATTGTTGACTAGCGTAATTGTATTTGCACAATTCCCACTAAACCTCAGGGAGAGATTAGGGTTTGCATTATTCATGATATTATTTACTTTGTATATTCCGTCCTCAAATAGCCATGTTAATTCCTTAGCTAAGTCGGCAAATTAATTTTCATGATGAAATGTGTGGAACCCTTTTAGTTTCTTTTTAATGATAACGTTGATAAAAAATATGATAAATATCTTATTTGACTTAACACATTTTTTTCTTTTTACCAGTTGAAGAATGTGATATCTATTTGTAATAATTCAATGTAGTTTACTATTGAGATGCTAGCGCAACATCGCCTTCTCTTGGTACATTGTTCTAAATAGTATTTACAATGGTATTTGTATTAATCTAACATCGAAAAAGCAAACTTTTACGAAGTATTTGAATTATTTATTGGACGCTTACCATCTTCGGTAATGTTCAATATTATATTTTTGTAGACACACTGTATGGGTAAAATGTGCCACAAACAAATTCTTTCATACCACTTGTTAAATCATATCCAAATGTTTTGTGACAGGAAGCTTCATCCCTGATTGAGGCGTAACATTACTAATTTAGCTAGATTCGTCTATCATGCTTGCGATCATCTTTCCTTAATAATGCATACGTCTATATATGTAATAATAATAATAATAATAATAATAATAATAATAATAATAATAATAATAATAATGACGATAATAATAATAATAATAATGATAATAAAAATAACACAAACTACAATAACAACAACACTAATATTAATAATAATATAATAATAATAATAATAATAATAATAATAATAATAATAATAATAATAATAATAATATTACTAATAATATAATAATAATAATAACCAGCGAAGAACACGTGCAACCTCTGTCACGTCTAATATTATTATCCAACAGGACCACTTTAAAAAAATAACTCTAAAAGCCTGGAATATCTATATCTACAGTGTTCTATATTTTGAATATCCCTCAAAACAAGTTAAGGAATTTACATATCTACAACAATAATAATAATAATTATTATTATTAACATTACTTCTACTTCTGATACTTCTACTACTACAACTACTACTACTATTATTATTATTATTATTATTATTATTATTATTATTATTATTATTATTATTATTATTATTATTACTATTATTATTATTATTATCGTTGTCGTCATTCTTATAATATATCGAATCTCTTTATCGTTGTAACTGCAATTCATTCATAAATACATACCATGTTTACATGCTTGAAATGGCCTTCGATACTTTTTTTTTTCTTTGTTTTAATCCTATGAATGTAATGAGCGATGGCCCCATGTCACCTTTTGTGCATTTGGAATATATTTTCCATCACTATTTCTGATGTCCTGTTGCAAAACATAATTGTTTTCTATTGATTTAATATCCTGAATATTAAATTTAGATATTCCCCTTGAGATCAACTTATCAACTGCTCATACATTAAGTTACAATTTACATATTTTATATCGCGTTGTATTGTTGAATACAGCATGATCTGCATCGATCTATTATATATATTCATCAATTATCGACGAACCGTGAACAGTTTTTCATCAGTAATTGTTCTTAACGAGCCACAGTAGTTGATGAGGGAAAGGAGATTAGATATATCATTACCATGCAATTAAGAAGTAATAAATTATTAAGTTCATCGAAGCATGTAAATGTGCTGAGCAATCATCCCGTATCCCACCTACATCTCCGTCCTCCCGCTAAGATACAAATCAACTACTTCAACGTTAATGACCAGCAGATGAACGGATAAGTGCAGTGCAATAAATAGGAACCTAACTAACTATGAAATACCGAACCAATTGTGAAGCAATAGATCGAAACTAGACAATGTCGATTTTTATCTCACGTATTTGATACTAAATATAGCTGCTATATTTTCCATTGGAATGATTTCCATTAAGTATTTCATTATCCTGTTTCGGTAAACAGCTTGCTTCCTCATGGCACTTAAATTTAGAACTCAAAATGTCATCTTATTCCAGGACTGACTGAGCTACTAAAACCAGGCTGACCAACAATGCACTAAATACGTTAAGAACTAAATTACACTTTCCAAGCATTCTTATCCAGAGGCATGCCCAGAATATTTTCCATGTATTGTATATCAAACGTTGAAACTCGAAAGCTTGAGAACTATTCTTGTGGGTCGCTTTCTTTTAAACTTTACGAAGTACATATTATGCTTAAGAATACGATATCAGTTGTGTGACATAATTCAAGTGTGGAAACGTCTCGTATTACATGTATTATTGCCGTTTGTCGAATGTTAGAATCTTCCGGATAATTTCTTCATGGGATTTATTGGCATTTATTCAAATCCTGTGACGAAATACAACGAGTGATTCACTTCAGAGACGCTAAGCGCGCGAATATTTGTGCAAATATATAGAATGTTTGATTTATTTGAATAAAATATTTCGTCAAAGGTTTGCTTTCGATATTATCAGACTTCGATATACGAAAGAAAATAACGTGTATCCCACGAAAAGAAAAATAAAGCCCAAATATTTGAAAGAAACAACAACTAATGTCATAAAATTACTAGAAAGTAATCTCCAATAATCTGCTTTCATAATCATCCTTATGTATTTTATTAGAATATTATTTTGTATATCAACGCAAATAATCGGGGGTTGCTAAAAAATTCCTAATTTTAGGTAAAAGAAAATGAAGGAGGATCTGTTATTTATGAATTTATTCGGCATATTCTCCTCGTAAATTCGTAGCCTTATTGCATTGATCCATCATATTTTAAGCCATTTCAAAGTGCTCTGAATGTAAGGCCTCCTCCAAAGTCTTTCGCAATACCTTGAAAGCTAGGATATATCCAGCAAACCCTCGAAAAATTTTCGTGTTTCGCAGCAAAAATTTATTATTATTGTTATTGTCATCATCCTCATCATCATTAATAGTAGTAGTTGTAGTAGTAGAAGTAGTAGTAGTAGTAGTAGTAGTAGTAGTAGTAGTTGCATACGATGAAGTTATTCGATTCCTATATATTTAGAATCAGGTTTCGTTTGTCTTATAATTTGGAAGGACATTACATATGCTAAATTCCAACGCATAAAATGAAAACAAAAATTGTCATTAAAATATCTCGTATTTCATGGAAAGTTTTCTTGGGAAGGAAAGATTATTTCCCTCAAAATATTATAGCTTTACCGTTATAAGTTGTTGAAGACTGAGTTACCCAATGGCAAATGCTTGAGATTTCGATGAAATATGTCATAATTGATTATAGAAACTTTATTGCAAGAAACATGTGTTTATGTAGATCAATCACGTTACAGTTATTCTTAAAGTTGTTTTCAAGGGATAAGTCGATTACATTCATCCCAGCGCTTAATTGGTACTTAATTTATCGTCCCCAAATGAACGAAAAGCCAGACCGATCTCGGCAGTATTGGAAGTAAGGGAGTAAAGACGCACGAATGCTGCTGCTTATTTTAGCTGGCTTGGAAACTATTCTGCCAACTTGCAGCGTAAAATTATTTCTAATATTAAAATGCCATCCAAATGTATTTGGCCACTTACGCTATTGGAAATTTCTACTAATTGCCAACTTATAAGTGGATGTTTCGCATTGCATTTTTACCAATGAAACATTGATTCTGTTAGAATTCCATACCTAATCCTTATATTTTGTAATACATGAATCGGGGCAATGATGCGAGACGACCGCCAAATATAGACGTGCAAATGTTTTCGGCCATCTCACTAAAACCAATCAAGGTATGGCATTTTCTAAAATAAAAAAAAATATCTATAATGAAAATTCATTAAATACCGTTCATTTTAAGAAATTAATGTACGTTGTTAATATTTCATGTGGCTTCCTTGACCCTGAATAATTGATTCAATGCCACTGAGAAGAGATACTAACATATCCTTTACTATCTATACAAGTGTGAGATGCCCGTTCTATGTACCTCAGCTTCCGCAATTCTTCAAGTTTGCGTGGAGTTTTCTGACAAACGATTGTTTGTAATTCTGTCCACATGTGCACGATTGCTTTTAAGTCAGAGATCTAACGTCGCAAAAATTTCAATTTGTTGCATTGCATGCGATCTGCAGCTTGGATATCTGGCACACTTAAAAAAATTCCCCTTCATGCAATTCAGGTAACAAATTCTGTTATCAGCAACATGATGTTTTGCCATTATTCAAGATACAAAAAATGTTAACTAACTTTCTTGAAATCATTACATTTTATGTCTCCCTTAGCATTAGAATCTTACCCCCAAACTGTTTTCGTCGTGTAACGTGGGTCGGGTTTGATTTCTAATAAGTGAGAATTTATCAGAAAGATTCCAGGCAAGCACAGCGATATCAACAAGGAACCAGTTTAAGCAAAGTGCCACCACCACATTCCCCTGACAGAAGTAAAAAGTGATAAATAGACAGCAGTGGAAATTCAACTGCGATATTAATGCAGAGAAGTCTTCGAAGGGGACATATAATATATATATATATATATGACCGCGTGTGTACCGTTGGCGATTTTTTCCTCGGTTTCCCTTCTCTGGATCTTTCCTTCTCCTATGTTTCCGACGAAGAGCTCCGCTCGAAACGTTAAACCCTCCTTCATTCCTTCTTTCCTGATCGTCCAATAATACTATAGTTGTTCCACGTCCTAGCGTTGTTGTGCTTTTTGCTGCTTTCTTGTTTGGATTAACTATATATATATATATATATAAATATATATATACATATATTTGTGTCTCTGTGCCCGCGTGTATATTAGTGTGCCTTGTTGTGCATGTTATGCAATAAATGTCTGGGTACCATGTTTTCATTTTGTTCCAGCAAGAACAAGAATTATATATGTTTTAACTTAAAAATTGATTATATTGTGATACGTTAATCAGTTGCTAAGAGGAATTGTGCAAGTATGATTGTTAGACAAATTGCTTCTACTGTACGTTGTAAATAGCAGGGAATTAAGAATTACAACATTGTATTTCTAATTGTATTAGGACGTTTACATACACACCAACTTGCTCATACATAAACACCTACAAATATATCTACAAACATAGATGAAAAAATATGTGCTTACACAAACGCACTCAATCACTTATACACACACACATATTAGACTTATACACGTTGACGACTTAAGGCTGTTTACAGCTAATCTAGAGTTCATGTCTATATCTGATTGTTTTGGAAGCAAATCAACATTGCATTATAAAAATAGTTACATATGTTTTGATATATATATTTGCTTTTAAAAAAAATAGATTGCCCAACAATTCTAACAGCACAATGTTATTAGTCATATTATTTCCCGGCAATCCTTAAAACATTTTGCTCAGATAAACACAGCTTTATGTCTCTAGCTGCAAAACACTATATTTTTTGTCTGTATATATATATATATATATATATATATAAGTATATATATATATATATATATATATATATATATATATATATTATATATATATATATATATATATATATATATATATATGTATATATATAAGTATATATATATATATATATATATATATATATACACATATACATATATATACACACACACACCACACACACACACATAGATATATATATATATATATATGTATATATATATATATATATATATATTATATATATATATATATATATAAAACTGAAATGCGTTTTTGCCGCTTGGATCGCTTTCAATGCCACTACATCCCGTACGATTCACTCAAAAATTTACAGGGACATGTAAAATGAGGTGACGATGCCCGTGGGTTACCTTAGAAATCCCTATCTTAAAAGGTGTCGTTGCTAGGGGCCAAAAACCCACTTTGACAAGTCCACCCTCGTTCTTTAATGTATCCGTCTTCCTCACTCACTCACGCCCTTCCCCTCTAACTCACCTTCACTTTCTATTTATAACTTTGTGAAACGGCGTTCTTTCCTCTCTTCCCATCACTTTTTCACTCACTCTATTTGCTATCACTTCGGCGTTCTTTTATATATATGTCTGCATTCATAGAGAGAATTGCCATCGCCACGACTAACACATATCATGACACTAAATATAACGTAGTTTTTTCGTATCTGTTACATTTTAACATTTATTTAGAACACTGCAACTTTTTCGTGCTAAATTTTCATTTTTTTATACTTTATTATTTTTTCTTAAATTGATGCTTTTATTAAAATTAATTCTAATTGTCTGGGTCAACAGTTCGTTTTCTCGGAGGATATGGAAATTCATATAACCCTTCAGACAAATAATTCCAGCACCTCACAACTATTTCAACATGCACAGCGTTACCTGCTTACCAGTTGAATTCAGCGTCAACGCTCACGTATGAGAGAGGTTCCAACACACACACACACACACACACACACACAGATATATATATATATAATGTGTGCATTATGTGGTCGCTTGAGCTGAAAATATGCAGACCTATGTTAAAAGTGCTGGCAAGTTTGCATGACAACTATTTTTTTCCTCAAATGAAAGGACAAAATCCTCTAGGACAAAACTCCTCATCTTATAAATGTGGCCCCAGTACACCCGAATGAAATCGGGGTATATTAACCAAAATGTCAAAAGGGGTCTAAATGGGGCTGGAAGGGGATTAAATTTTAAAGGAGCGGGTGTTTAGGAATTCTCTGTTACATCAAGCTAGAAAATTTGCGCCAGCCTTTTAACCCTTTCGTTACTATATTTCTGACCAAAATACACCTTATGTGTTTCAATTAATTTCTAACATAATCATAAACATAGTCTGGTTTCATTAAACAACTATAACTTTTTTATTTATCAATATATTTATGTAATATTTGGAAGATAATTTAATGAAATGTTCTCAACAAATCCTATACTATAATTTTTGTCACAAAGTTACTCTAATTGCAGGTAGATACAGGTAAATTCAACAAAATATAAAATTATTAAAATTTCTGTTCAAACATCGCTATAGAAAATGGGTTATTAGCTAATATTCAATTGGGTATACAACAAAATTTGGCACTGTCATGCTATTAGCTGTCAGAAGTGGAAGTACGTCAACTTCGTGTATTTACGTCAGGTTTTATACCTTCGTTAATTTACGCCGTTTATTTACGTACCAGCACGCTGTTAGGTTTATAAAACAATTGAAGTTCAGTTTAAAGTTTATAAATAAATACATTTCATTCCATGTTCTGTTTAAACTTTATAAATAAATATATTTTGCATTATTCATTATTGTTTATAAAAAAGAAATCACACCAAATCTGCACAAATATATATACATGTGTATACATTACACATGTATATATATATATATATATACACATGTATATATATATATATGTATACACATGTATATATACATATGTATGTTTATATATATATATATATATATATAGTTAAACTATTGACCGCCTAAAAACGGATTTCAACAGACAAATATTACTATAAATGATAATATAAGCATATAACTACTTATACACACATACAATAAATACAGACACACACACATTAGTCAGACATATAGCCACATATACACACATACACACGTGTGTATGATCGGTGTATGTGATCGCGGTTGTGGTGGTGGGTTGGTGGTGGTGATTTGTTCAGATTTGGTGTGATTTCTTTTTTTAAAAACAATAATGAATAATGCAAGAATATATTTATTTATAAAGTTTAAACAGAACATGGAATGAAATGTATTTATTTATAAACTGAAACTGAACTTCAATTGTTTTATAAACCTAACAGCGTGGTGGTACGTAAATAAACTGCGTAAATTAACGAAGGTATAAACTCGACGTAAATACACGAAGTTGAGATACTTTCACTTCTGACAGCTAATAGCATGACAGTGCCCAAAATTTCATTATAGAATTTGTTATTCTGGGTAACTTTCTGATACCCATAATAATATTTATGGCAAAATAAGCCTTAATTTCATTTAAGGTTGTGGGAAACCAAAGTATCCTTTCTTTCGCTTTGTTTACATTTAACGTAACGGTCGTTTCCGCTGTAATGATTTCAAATAGGCTCATTCGAAAAAGTAAAAAGAAATAGTCTAAGGCTTTACTCTCCTGGGAAAGATGGTGGCTTGGTCCAGTTTCTCAGAAAAATCACTGAAAGAAATAGTTTTTAAATTTTCACTCCATTCAGGTGCCAATTCATTTTCTTTATTGCTGTCGGAACTCTCGGATTCTCTGTTTCATTTTCGGAAAATGATACATGGGATTCATTATCAAATACCACGTGCTTTTTTTTTTCAGTCATAGAGTTAGATTTATCAAGGTCTTCAGTAGAAAAGCCTTCGAAATCTGACTCGCTGCTTGATATAATGAAATTCGTAACCATTTTTTGTCAGAATTACAAATAGGAACAAATTTCGGAAAAAAATCTCCCAAAATTCACGGAATTAAAATTACACTTCGATCGTTGTACAACAAATGTACTAAAGAGATTTGCTCTGATATTCTCATTTAAATATGAATAGGTAAATACGGGCGGGTTTGGTCGGTTTGGTCACATAAACCTAATTTTTTTTCGGGCGTTGCCGTCCATGATGAAGAAGTTTTGAATGATTGCAATGGTGAGTCTACTGTCGCTAGAAAGAATCACTTCAAAACTTGGTGTTTACGAATTTTCTGTTACATCAAGTTCATAATTTTACGCCAGTCATTAAACTGTTGCTGTCCGTCGTTAAGAAATGCCAGCCATGGTAACTCTACTATCCTCAGATTCTATCCCTTCAATCTTTGGTTTCCAATATTTTATTATTTTTATTCAGCTCGCATGTTCGTCTGTCCCTTTTAAATATTAGCGTTTTGCTGTCTGCCTTGAAGCAGACCTGTCCGTTGCCACTGCCTGATATTTATGATTGATCTTTCTAAATATTTTATTTCTCAACTTACTCAAGATCTTTTCTTGTTTATAAATGGGAGAGAGATAGATAAAGATAGAGAGTAAGAGAAAGCGAGGGAGAGTCCTAGAGAAAAGAAAAGTAAGAAAGTGGGGAAAGTGAGAGAGAAAGGAGAGAGAAACAAAGAGGGAGAATCATCATCATCATCATCATCGTTTTACGTCCGTTTTCCGTGTTAGCACGGGTTGGACAATTTGACCGGGGTCTGGGAAGCCACGAGGCTGCACCAGGCTCCAGTCTGATCTGGCAGTGTTAGAAGGTGGATGACCTTCCTAACGCCAACCAATCTGTGAGTGTAGTGGGTGCTCTTTCGTGCCGCCGGCACTGGTGCCAAGGGAGCTCGCAGCTGCCACGATCGGTTGGTGCTTTTTACATGCCACTGGCACAGAAGCCAGTCAAGGCAGCGCTGCAATCGGCCACGTTCGGATGGTGCTTTTTACGTGCTGAAAGGAAGCAACAGAAAGTAACAACCACAAACCTACCCGCGCGTAGAGCGGGTCACCTTCAGTTAGTATATATATATATATATATATATATATTATATATATATATATAGTTAATCCAAACAAGAAACACAGAAAAAAACACGGAAAAAAACAGCAACGCGAGGACGTGGAACAATTAAAGTATTATTTGACGCTCAGGAACGAAGGGAAGGAGTGTTTAACGTTTCGAGCGGAGCTCTTCGTCGGAAACAAGAAGGAAAGATCCGACAAGGGAAGACAGAGGGAAAAATATCTTTGCTGGTGGTGCTCAAGAGATCACAGGTTGAAAGATATATATATATTATATATATATATACATATATATAGATATTATATTTTGATATACATGTATATATAAGCGCATGTAAGACTATGTGTTAAGAAGCTTGTTTCCCAACCACATGATTCCGGGTTCAATCACAGTGTGGAAACTTCGGTAGGTGGATTTGATAGACGGAACTGAGAGAAATCCGTCGTATATATATTATATATATATAATATATATATATATATATATATATTATGTATATATTATGTTTTCTGCGTCTTTGTGTTTATGTTTCCAGCTCAAAAGTGGTACTCCTGCATGGCTGCAGTCAATTGACTGAAACAAACAGCTGATTAAAGAATATGTATGTAAGTATTTATGTATGCATAAAAAACTTCATATGTCAAAGTAATAGTGAGATGCATCTATTGTAATTACAAGCAGAATAAGACACAATTCTTTCAAGTGGTTAGTCTTTTTCGATGTATATATATATATATGTATATATATATATATATATATATATAATATATATATATATATATATATAGAGAGAGAGAGAGAGAGAGAGATAGATAGATAGATAGATAGATAGATAGATAGATAGATAGATAGATAGATAGATAGATAGATAGATAGATAGATAGATAGATAGATAGATAGATATACTTGCATAGCGAGTGACTTGATCTGGAACGAAAACGATAGCAGCGTGGAAAGTGTTTATAAGCCACTTCAGAAACACACAAAACCGTTAGATTCACTTCAACATTTAAATTTAATCTGTTCAAATATTTTCCTCGCTTTGAGCCCGCGAGCTGTTCATTGACAAAGCTTCATTTCAGCGACGAAATTATTTTGACAAATTAAATTTAAATGTTGAAGTGAATCTAAAGATTTTGTGTTTCTTAAATGGCTTATAAACACATTCCACACTGCATTTGTTTATATATATATATATATATGTATGCATGTATGTATATATGTGTGTGTATCCCGATCCATTTCAAGTTATATATTTGTGTATACACACACACACACATATATATACGTATATATATATATACGTATACATAGGCGTATGAATGGCTGTGTGGTAAGTAGATTGCTAACCAACCACATGGTTCCGGGTTCAGTTCCACTGCGTGGCACCTTGGGCATGTGTCTTCTGCTATAACCCCGGGCCGACCAATGCCTTGTGAGGGATTTGGTAGACGGAAACTGAAAGAAGCCTGTCGTATATATGTATATATATATATATATATATATATATATATGCATGTGTGTGCGTGTTTGTGTGTCTGTGTTTGGCCCCCTAGCATTGCTTGACAACCGTCACATAGCGGTTCGGCAAAAGAGACCGATAGAATAAGTACTGGGCTTACAAAGCATAAGTCCCGGGGTCGATTTGCTCGACTAAAGGCGGTGCTCCGGCATGGCAGCAGTGAAATGACTGAAACAAGTAAAAGAGTAAAAGAATATACACATATAATTGTTTGTGTGATAAACAGAAAATATAGTCTCAGTCATTAAATGGATGCAATCATCCATCCACAGAAATTACTAATCTTCGAAAGATTAATGAGTTTTTATCACCTCAGGTAATATTTTAAAAAATATGATTAACGGAATAATTATTTCTCCGTATTACAGTCATACCTTTTTCAGTTGATTGTGCAGCGTATTTGCGTATGTCTCAGTAAAATTGCAGTTAATTATTCAGTTGCGCTCACACATATTCAAACATATATTTCTTTTTCAGTGAGAAAATTTGGGGGAATGAGAACAAGTGGAAATAAATTTGAGAAAGTAAGAAATTTTCATTTCTGTTAATAGAAATTTCATATAACATAGTTATGTCATTGATCATGTGGTGAATCTAATGAGCACGTTCTTTTTAATTCATGCATATTACCTACGCCACTAATTATTTCAATTCATTTACAGTAGGTTATAATCCCTTGGCTAGTAGATGTAACGCAGCATATTTCCCACCTATTGACTTACTAACATTTCTTCACGCCGCTCCATTTATCTTCAAAGAGTAGTTTCTTCATTTTCCGTTATTTTTGTATAGCGTTACACTGCTGAGATTATCTAATCTTCTCACATGTGCTGTTTTGCATTTATGGAGCCTATGTTTATTATAATATGTCTATAATGTATGTTGCATAGGAATCGATATGCATGTGGTTGTTTATATGTGTTCCATAAAGAACATAGGGCATTTAATTCAATCATTTATGCATCGGGAGAAAGTTTAGACGTTGCACCAATACCATAATTTGAAACCAATGTTTCTCTAAAGAAAAATCTTGGGTTGTCCGGAAAGGTCATGCCGATTCATAGTAACTTAATTTCGACTTATTTTAGAATATGGTTGAGTCCATAAAATAGGATTTCACTTCACCTCCATTTAGAGCACAGTTTGAGCTATATTTTCGTGGAGAAGGTTTACGTTCCTATAACCTGTGTTAAATTTGTAACCCTTTAAAATGGAAGATAAGAAAGTTCATTTCAGGCACTTGATGCTTTGGAAACCAGACAAAAATTGCTGTAGCTAGGCTGGATGTGTTACCACACCCTCCATATTCACCAGATATTGCTCCTTCGGATTTCCACTTATTCAGGTCTCTGAAGAATAGTTTTAATGGTAAACATTTCAATTCCTTGAATGACGTAAATAGATACCTTGATGTATTCCTTGCCATGAAACCAACTCATTTCTTGGAGAGGGTATTTTCAAGTTAAAGGAAAGATGGAGACGCATTGTGCCAAAAAATGGTTCATATTTGGTTGATTAAAAATGTAATGGCAAGTATTTATTGACCTTTTTCTTTCCTTTAAAAATCGGCACAAACTTTTCGGACATCCCAATACATAAAAATGCTTGGTTTCCAACAAGAACACGATACGTTTGTGCTGTAATATATATCTATATATATAATTATATATATATAATATATATATTATATATATATATATATATATATATATATATATATTATATATATATATATATATATATATATATATATATATATATATATATATATATATAGTATATATATATCTATATTATATATATATATATATATATATTTTGTGCTGTTATATATTTAGTAGGAAGAAACATCACGTATCAGCTGGATATTTCAGTTATTTAGTCATCGTGAAAGGACACTTCGATGCTTCCAGCATCAGTGCCAAATACTTTACTGGCTCTTTTATCAGTGTCGATTTTGGAGATATAGTGATAACCAATCGAAAAATATTGGTGGATGAATACACCCCAGACTCGATATTAATGCTAGTTTATGTTTCAGTGTTTGCTTATATATGTGTCTGAGGTGCGTGCTTTATCATGTGATTGTACAATCGGAGAATGTGCTTACGCTTTTTGCGTGGAGATGACACAACATGCAGTGGTATTTTGTCAGCCCTTACGTTTCAGAGAGTGGATATGCTGCGATCATTCCTATTGACGTTAAGCTCTTAAACTTGGTTACAAGCTCATGTTGCCATCGCGTGAGAGGAAATTGGTTGTATGGAGGATTGATTTGCAGAGCACAAATCCTCCGAGTGGCAGGTCGTCGGGTGTTGTCAGCAGTATGATTGTGTTGAGGAATATGTGGCGATTTGTGATCTTTTAGAGTGAAGTATGCTTCAGGCATACTTTAAACATTATAACCATACAAAAATTGTGACCCAAAAAATTGTAACTATCTTTGGGTTCTACGGAAATTTATATATACCAAAATTATGATAACTTCAAGACAGCGATTCTGATATCACCTGGAATGGAACGAGTCCAACATGAATTAAAGTATGACCCCAAAACAAAACAAAAAACACTAGCATACATACACGCATGCATGCAAACATACATACATAACGCATAAACAGAGCCCGAATGATTATGTAAACGATATAAGCAATCATTAAAGCAACAACGATGTATTCGCTTAAAAGATGCTTATTTTGTACACCTGGAGTGAATATTTGCAATGATATATATATATATATATCAATGAAAGACAGAAGATGGAATATTATACGATAATATATTATTAATCACAACACACACACATATATATATATATATATATATATATATATATATATATATATATATATATATTATATATATATATATATACATACATATATATATATATATACATATTATATATATATTATATATATATATATTATATATATATATATATATATATATATATATATATATATATACATACCTATATATATATATATATACATACATATATATATATATATATTATATATATATATATATATATATATGTACTAGAAATAGAAACCCAAATCGAAAAATTAAATAATTTATGATAATTCAATTGTATTAATTTACACGAACAAATGACACACCCACACACATACATAGTCACACATGAATCTATGTAGGATTTAAATATGTCTTTTAAATGTGTGCATAAAAATATTGATAAAGTATTTTTAATTACTTAATTCAATTTATATGCAGATATTTAACAATCTACATCAGCAGTGTTTATATCAAATTAAGATCGAGACTATATTTTCTGTTGTTTGTTTTTTTCCCTTTCATACACTATTTACTTTTTATTTCCTAACATTTTCTATTATGCGTTATTATCATTTAATTTCCGTTCTTAGACTGACACCATGCTTGTACAAGACATTGCACAGTTATTTTAGTCGAACAAATACACTACATTTCCATAAGGCTTTTCCAGATACGTATCATGAAGGTATTGCATTTTAATACTTTTTTACTGAACCGGTAAGTTACGGGGTCATCAACACAAGAAAATTTTGTGAGGCAGTGGTAAGAAATCTACTTACTTGACAGCCACCCTGCGCCTAAATATATATAATACTTACTATTTATTAATTAACTAAACGCGAATCATCCTTTTCTAAGTAAATTTGTATTTTATCTTGTTGATGCAGCACTGCTCTAAACTGTTTTCTTCCTTCATCCTTGAATAATTCCCTTTTTCATCGCCTCCCCTTTCTTTCTGTCTCTCCTCTCTTCTTCTTTCTTTCTTTCTCTCTCTCTCTCTCGTTGCACACACGTCATCATCTGGCATCTTCCTTTCCCGCACGAGCCCATCTTTCTTGATAGTTCTAAGTAATATACCCAACCGACTGATGTAGTAATGAAATTCCACATTCGATTCTAATGTAACCAATATATACTCTAAGAACATTTGTAGCTGAAACACAGTTTTCTGGATGTAAATAGAACAGGTTAGATATATTTTATCCATATCCATCTTTTACGTGTGATATGCCTGTTTTAGACGGGCATTATGTTTTTCTACATTGTTGTCTATGCTCATATATATGAAATGAACACATATAATAACTATCATGAAATAAAAATTAATTCAGTCGTCAGATAGATATTGTAGCATACTAATATACATGTTTGCTATTCCAGAAGATTGCATGATAAAAAGATATAGAATTATATACAAATAAATCAAAACGAAATTTTACACATTAGACCATATATTAAACATCCTAAATAATTATATCCATATTGCGACAAGATCACTTTCTTTTAAAATTACAAACATACACATACTCACAAATGCATACATACACATATTAGTGCACATAAAAATACATCAAACAAATACGCACACACACACTCACACATATACACATACAAGTGCACACGCACATATAGCATGAGATGTTCGATACCGTAGAGTACGGGAGTATTTGAAAGTGTGGCTTTATGCATAGAACTTAGACACAGGCACGCAATCATCTTACTATGCCTTCATTGTATAAATGTTTATGTTCTAATTTATCTTCATAAAAACTGACTTTGTATAAATGGCACAAATTCATGAAGTGATCAATCAAGTGTAAAACAGGCACTTTATTTTTACTTTCACGCTTGAGAAGCAGAACTAAGTGACTGAGAGCCAGTTAATTTATCATGACACACAGATTAGAAGACATTTGCTCCATTGTCAGAGTTATTGATTTCTAAAAATAGATTAATTCTCCGACCAGAAAAAAAAATGTAAATATTGGTATATACTTCATTGGTGTCTTGCTTAAACTTATCATTGTAAATGGTTTACGATATAAACTTTGTTCCTTTCAAAGTAAAAACAGGAGCTTTGATAGTTCTGCAGTGAAACTGCCATGGATCCTGTAATATTACACGCAACGCGTTAGAATATTTTGGAAAATGCTTCGTTCAAATGTATAAAATAATTATATATTTCGGAATGAATATCCTAAGGTGGATATGAAACGCAAAAAAGGCAGTGACGTAGGTGGATCATCAGCGCAATTCGTTCCGCTTTACGTTCTGAATTATAATTCCGCCAAGGTCAACTTTGCCTTTCATTCTTCGGCCTCGATTATGCAACTACGAGTTGAGTTTTGGGGTCGATACTATAGAATTAACTGCTCCCTCGAAATTGCTAAGCTTATAAATGTGCTAAGCTTATAAACCGATATGACACATGAATGAAAATCATCCAGTAAATCTGCTTGCTCGCATGCGCGTGCATATATGCGTGTGTGCGTATATTTAGAAGGATGAGTAAATCTAGGAAAGATGTTTTGGAATATATATATCTGTATTTGAATTTGAAATCACGCACATATTATTACCATGGTGGACTGTCCCATATAGAAATATTTTGAGGTAGAGCTATTCCAAAAATGTCGAGCTGAGTTGGCGAAGGTCGAGTTTTTTTGCTTGATTATCATATTTTTGTGTATTTCACCCCGAACGACGTACATTGGCCAAGATACCCATAGATCGTTCTAGGACGACAGCAATTCAGCTTTAGGTGACAATAATACCTTCTGACTGCCCCCACACCATATGGGCTTAGCACACGCTACATGATAATGCATACTTTGGTTTTGATGCAATATTGGTCTAGAGGAAGCAATATTTTCAGTGATGTATTGAGTGATGATATTTTTACAGATGCAATATGACAAATGCAGTCTAAGAAAGTTCTGAGAAATATCGTAACACATTGATATCTAGAAAACAAACGACTCACACTAAGATGTACTGCTTGGGCAAGTAGGTCTAGTTGAGTGGTATTGATCCTCAGGAGGAATTTTATAAGTGGATACAATCGAAAAGTAACTCGTTTACACGAAAATGCCCATTTCCCAAACATTCCAAACTGCTCATGATATGTGAAACAGTTGGAAACAGCAGTCCTGAAATTCATTCAGTCGAGATAATCCATTCTGAAAATCACATCGTAACCTCCTTCGGCCAGGAAGGGGAAGTTGTTCCCCTCTAAATAGGACTTAGATGAAATAGTTTGCGTGGCGGGCCCCTCTTACTCATTAAATGTTACAAGTTTTATTTTAAAAGGAAAATTAATGTGGATATGATTGCACGCTTTCATAGGAAATTTTTTTAGAGCTGAAACATAACGGCGTGTGAGGCGTGAGCAAACGTGTCTAGGCGTTGAATACTCGTCATACATAAAGAAGGTCGGTAATTGCGAGGAGGCAGTTATCCCAATATGCTAGGTTATCGATATTATTTATTTAATTGCCTCCAATAAACCCGCGGTTACGATTTCCCTTTTACGTTCTTTTATTTTTCTACTTTTGCTTAAAAATATTTTTTGGATGTATTCCCGCACCGTACGATTCATGGTCCTTTCTCAGAGTATGGGATCACGAAACACCGTATTAGTAGTAGTAGTTATTGTAGTACTAGTAGTAGTTATAGTAGCAATGATAATGACAATGATAATAATATGCATATATGAATATATATATATAATGTTTTTATTATTATTATTATTATTGCGATGTTTCCAAACCCATATATATGTATATATATATATATTGAAGTTCGTTCCTGATAGGTCTGTCTGGCCTCTTACATCTTCCCTTGATGTACTTCCTCAAATTTTCTATATACGTGTGTGTGTAGTCTGTATGTGTGTAGTATATGTTAAAGAAGGAAATGTAGGTTCTAAACAGATAACATAACTTTAGTAACATATTTTCAATTTTGATATGCCTATTATTGTTCAAATATCTAACTCATTCAGATTACAAATTTATAAATTAAAATGGCATTTTGAAAATTGACACAAATGGAAGTTACCTCTTAATTGATTTAGCTATCTCAACAGACAAAACATATAATCATTCGTACATTAATATGTGCATGTGTGTTTAAGTATTGTTACAAAAAATGAAACCGCTGTAAGTAGGTATGTTTTTTGTTTTTATTTCGTTTGTGTGATTATGTATGTTAACTTGCTTGATATCGAAGAAGCTATTAACTTGGCAGGTATATTATTTTCTACTATGGTTAATAAGGCTGAAATAAATAAAATGGCAGATTGGCAAGACCTGGGTAATAAATTTCATGAACACAAACTGAAACGATATACCCCAATACGTAAATACAATTATCTTAAAAACAGATAACTAATAAAATTACAAATAAAACAATATTACGTAGCTGACAATTTCATCTGCAAAAGAAATAAAATGTATCTTAGTCAAAGTTCTGTACAGGTTTATTTCGAAGCACTTCACTAAAGGTAAGAAAAACGTGATGATTAACATTAATAAAATTGAAATTGGCTTCTACATCTCACAGGACCTTTCTCAAATTAATTATTCAATTAATAATACAAGATTGAATAGTTTCTATAATAACACGGATAGCAACAATACCGATATATTGCAAAGCAACCGTGATTAATCCAACTATAGAATAAATACGATGAAACCTTCGAGTAGAGAAAGGGTAATAGCCAACGAATTTAACCATAAAATTAGAAATAATTAAAACGGAACTAATGATATGGACATGAATGATATTGGCCACAATCTTACAATGACAAATGTAAATAAAATTTGTACTTCAAGATTTTAAAATATTTCCCCGTTAAAACATTTTCGCAAGCAAAAACACATAATATATAGGTATAAAATATAATCAGAGGAAATAAATCATTATTACATTGGTTATACGAAAAAACATAGTAAGAGAAGAATTGCCGACCTCGAAAACACATTTCGAAACAGAAATAAATTAACCAGCACCAGTCTAAGTCAAAAGTAAATAAGATAACATAAATTGGGGAAAATCCTATAACATAAGGAATAAACGCTGTAATTTATACACAAATGAAATTAGTATTCCTCCAAATGTTAACATCGAAACAAAAATTACTTAATAGTAAAGAAGAAAGAGAATACCCTGCAGACATTCATCTAAATATGTGTTATAAAAGTACATTTAAAAATTAAAATAAAATATGCAAAAAGAATCGAATAAAATATACGTTAAGTAATTGATAAATATAATTAGATAGTTTAATGATATATGTTCTTGAATATAGACCTGTATCACGGATAGGAACAATACCGATATCTTCCAAAGCAAGCGTGGTGAATTCAACTATAGAATAAAAGCGATGAAACCTTCTGGTAGAGAAATAATGAAAATAACTGTAACACAAATTTTGATCTGGCGGAACGTGAATGTGGCATTCAAAATAAACAATAACAAAACTAGAAAATAGATATTAAATGAATAAAATGAGTATAAACTAAACCTTAGTACCAGCAATTATGCTAATTAATTTCGAAAATAGTTTAATTAATTAAAAATCGTGACACCTGGCTATTTATCTATTTATAGGATTCAACCGGGGTTACTTGAAAGCTGACATCCCTTTTAAGAGAAATCTATATGCTTGGAATAACATATACTTGTATGTGTGTTTATACAGACAACGAAGTAGAAAGATTATTAGTGGCAGTAATACTACTACTACTACTACTAATAATAATAAGAAGAAGAAGAGAAGAAGAAGAAGAAGAAGAAGAAGACGAAGAAGAAGAAGAAGAAGAAGAGAAGAAGAAGAAGAAAAAGAAGAAGAGGAAGAAAAAGCAAAAAAAAGAAGAAGAAGAGGAAGAAGAAGAGGAAGAAGAAGAAGGAGAAGAAGAAAGAAGAAGAAGAAGAAGAAGAAGAAGAAGAAGAAGAAGAAGAAGAAGAAGAAGGTATTGACGAGTGGTTGACCCACAGGCCTCTGCATCGTCAATATATACTTCGAAGCCGAAATACTTCTGTAGACCAAGGAACAGACCTTTCAGTTGCGTTGAAGCTTAGGACTGAAACCGAAGGCTGAATGTTTAATATTGGCAGCATAAGATCAAAGGTTCCTTAACAAATCTATCAGGATAATTTTCTTGGAAACGCTGCTGACCTTAAATGCATTTTCTGCGACAAATGTACTGAAACAATCTGGTCCCGGGATGACATTTCCTCACACCAAACGGATTAGAAAATCGGACAGTATACAAATTGGAAAATATGTAGACATTACAAAATCAGCATCCATGCTTGCTGGTATAAGCATCAACCTAAGCAAGCTTTTGAAAGTAATAATGTCATAATGCACTGGGATTTTCCAGTCAAATCTCATAGAAGGATCTGAGATAATCGACCAGAAATAATTATTAAAAACGGGAAATACTTATAGATGCAAGAGTTCACACTGATAAAAATATACCTGTTAAGGAATTTGACAAATCAAATAAATATAAGAACCTGAGAATTGACGTAAAAAAGATGTGGCATCTTAATGCGAAAACTGTCCCTATTATTATGGGTGCCCAAGCTATGATAAGAAAGGGATTTCAGAAATATCTATACGATATCCCAGGAGAACCATGCCTCAGAAATATCATAAAGATTGTGCTGACAACTACTGCCCACATCCTTAGAAAACCCTATCAATTTGAATGTCTGTGTTGTATTACATGAAGATATTTCGCAACTGCTCCTGCACCGTCCCGTACCCAAACACCCAGTCAAACTGTCACAACTCTTAACTTTCACGCGCCATAGGATGCTGGGTGAGTCTCGGCAAGTTTGAATAATAATAATAATAATAATAAAATAATAATAATCAGTGTTATTAATATCATTAAGTTTGCTTTTTTGTTCTGTCATCAATATTTGCATCATATACTAAATACATCTCTTAGATAAAATACGTCTTTCAGAGAATTTTCTTCCGGAACTGTATTCTGTTTGAAATGTTTTCGAACATGGCTTCTAGTACATGAACAGTAGTAAAATTTATACACAGTCATTTAATCATCATGTACACGAAATCAAATTAAGTAAAAAGATTAAATGATTTCAATAAATATTGAACAAAAATAAAGGACGAAAGAAAAAAAATGAAAATACACTCAATTAGGAATAGTTACAGCTGAATATTGGAAAATGTGTACGTGCAGCAATTAATGAAACACACACATACACATATGTACAAGCAAATACATTCACACACACACACACGTGCACACTCACGCACGCACACACAAGCACGAACAGACTTGCAAACATGTCAAATAAGAATATCGAAGAAGACAGTAAAAAGTTATCAACAGGAAATAGCTAAAAGTTTTCCAGCTTTATTTTATCGGAAGAAATGCGTCATGATTTCTCGTTTTGTTGGGGCTCCTTCCTGCCTGCTTCCGTCTCCGTCTGGCTGACTATCTTTCTTTGCCTTTATATCAACCATTTGCTAAGTAGTTGGCTAAGTAAATAGTTTCTGCCTTTCAACGCCGTTTGACAAGGGATGTCACTTGAATGCGACATATATTGCTAATACATGGCTAGGCCCCCACATTTTCAGTATATGACTAGGTGTCTCCATCTAAAATGTTATGGGATTATGGATCTATAATTGTTTTAAAATTGAGTGTGAGCAGGAGAATCATCTGGAAATGTGCCGCATACCCGGAAGCAGGCCATACATCCGGAAGTAGGCTAAAGCAACAATATTTAAAATGAAATATACACAGCATCAATTTGACGGAAATTCCCTGACGATGTTTATCTTAGATTAATGTACAATTCTTCTGGCATATATCGGAAACCACCATAGGATAGAGGTAAAAAAAAAACAAGAACGGACGACGACAATCATAAAAATAAGTTCTGTATATTGTTACATAAATATTCGTATACATAACACGTAGACTATTTATTATGTATTAAGCTCATAAACGATTTACCAAATGCTTTACCTGATGATGCAAAATATTTCACGGAACAGTACACCCTCACTTATTTACCTTTAATGTGGATGAAAACTTTAATGTATGCTTACATGCATGCATACATATACTTACATTCATGTATATATCTATATATGAACATCTGATAAGAAATTCGATAATATGTGTATATGTGTGTGTATGTACGTATGTATATATGTATATATATATATATTATATATATATATATATATATATATATATATGTGTGTGTGTGTGTGTGTCTGTGTGTCTGTGTATGTGTGTGTATGTATGCATGTATGTATATATATATATATATATATATATATTATATATATATATATATATCAGTGATATCCGATTCAATACAACATGGTCAGAGAAAGAACGAGTAAACAATCCTCACATAGATGGATCATTGTTGTTAAAGCCAGGAAATAAACATCTTGGGTCCGTATCACTGTAAAGCTAAAAATCATACAGTCAACAGGCATATTTTTAGATATTAGGGGTGAATTCTTCTCTCCCTGCACAGAAAAGCAATATTACACAATCTGGAAATCCAGAGACGGACCACCACACTCTCAGGATAAATGGAGTATATACAACACCGTATACCCACATACAGAGGTAACATTGCTCCTGATGAACTCTTTCAGCTTACAAACACACGAACATCACATATGCCCGGAATATAATATGATATAATGCAAACAAATTCACCGTCCAACACATTTTCTGAGTACCGAAACACCAGGGCGATAACCGCAAAAGGTGTCATCCATGTTTAATGTCTCTTGATTTATTGTTTTCTTTACAACACATGTTCTGAACTCCCAGGATATTTTGAGCTTTCATCGAAAAGGGAGACGGCCACCGTTGCTTCTTATAATCGGTTCGAAAATTGTTAAGATATAAATATATATTTACATGAAACCAATCGTAGACTTAATACACAAACAAAGAAACTTTCCACACCAATCCGGTATTAAGCACTTATTTTCCTTGTTCGACATTTACGTTTACATGTGCACGTGTGCGTGTTTGTGTATGCATGTATGTGTGTGTGTGTTTGTGTGCGTGTGTTTGTATGTGTGTTTGTGTGCGTATGTGTGTTTTTCTGTCTAGGTTAAAAATGGTGTACAAATTTTATATATGAAGAAAAAAAATTTACATTCCGCGTGATGTTATCCACATATTCCAAGACATATATGTATATACGCGTGAATTATTTGAAAAAAATCCGGAATTGAAAATGTTTTCTTGAGGTTTAGAAAGAGGTGGCTTATGCAAATATGATAGCAAATTCGGAGCATTGCGTAAATATATGTGTCCATGTATTTGCCTGAAAGCATGTACGCGTGGTAAAGTTCAGAAAAAAAAGGAAACGAAAGAAAGACAGAAAAATAACAGAGATAAGGAGAGCGAGAATGACAGAAAGTCTGCAAGATAGGTAGAGAGCAACAATGAAAGAAAGAATGGAAGAAACAAAGAAAGAAAGAAGAAAGTCAGAAAGAAAGAATAAAGAACAAAATAAAGAAACGAAGAAATAAAGATGTGTTTTTTCATAGATTGTAGAAATTGATGATAGGCCATGGAGACCAACAGTCTTAAGAATTACAATTAATTGTATTAAGTTATTGTAGAACCACTTCTTTCATCGTGTTAAGTGTCATATTGCCCTGCGTGCGTATATTCTGTCTTCACTCTTTTTTCTTTTCTCTAGACGTTATCCTTCCCCTTTTCCGCCTTCATTTCGTCCCCTATTTTTTCTCTATTCTCTCCTTTTGGCCGTGTTTCCCTTTCTCCATTACCTGTTATTGATACGTGACCTGCTTTTCTTCTTTCACCCCATATATTCAACCGATCGGGGGCCCAATATTTCTGTCTTGCTATTTCCATAAGCGTTACACACCATTATTCTCTTTTGCGCCCGAAGGCCGTATTCCACTCTTTTCTATTTATTCCTTCCTTGTCCATCGTCTTCAATTACATTTTTCTGTTATTATCGTATGTCCCCCCTGTATTGTTTTGTTTTCTTGAGGCACAACAATATCTGCAGCTTTCGCAAGCACCACCAATATGGGACATTCTCATTGTTATCATTAATGGTGCGAAACTGACTATTACCACTTTGGTTGATAACTGATAAAGATTTCATACATACATACACACTCACACACATATATATATGTGTGTGTGTTTATGTATGTATATATATATATATGTGTGTGTGTGTATATGTTTATGTATATATATATATATATATGTGTGTGTGTTTATGTATGTATATATATATATATATATATATGTGTGTGTGTGTATATGTTTATGTATATATATATATAAATATACCAAATCAATTCACAAGGCTTTGGTCTTCTCGAGGCTATAGCAGAAGACACTTGCCAATGATGCCACACATTGGGAATGAACCCGGAACCATGTGGTTCATAAGCAAGCTACTTACCACACAGCCACTCTTACGTCAAAATATTTCATTTTAGCATATGTACAATATATTCGAGCAGCAAAATTCTTATTTGTAATATTATAACTTTGGAAATATTTATTGATTTCTACAGTTTAGTTCCCTACGCTTGTATATTGGTAATCCTGAATGTATGAGAATTTATAATTTACATTCCTTATGACGTTATCCACATATTCCAAGACATAAATCTAAAAGAAATTCCTTTGCAGCGAATGTGAAATTAACTAAAGTATTGTACATCATGTGAATACACTGTATTGCATAAATTCATGTATACATCGTGCACCCGAAGAACGATGACATAAATGAGTCTTTTAGGTTAAGGGTTTAGCTTAGATTTACTCTAATCTTTTCATATGGAATGTTGTGTACAGTTCTATCATATTTTCGTCCATTGACTGTCATGAAACATTTACAAAGTAGCTGTCTGTGTATCAAAACAGTTTTACTATTTATTGATAAACGTTTTAATACTTTCATTGAGCGAGATGGAGGGTTTCTCATAATTATATTGAAGAATTAGAACGTAAGCCAGTATCTGCATTATAGTTGTCAGGGTGTAGCATTCTGAGTTACTTAATGGCGCCAACGGCGAAATTCATGGCGGACAATATCAAAGGATGAGATATGATACACAAAATATTTGGGGCTTACATCGACCAAAGGGGAACATTATAGTATTAAAAGATATAAGAAAGGAGATATAAGCTTCAGAAATATACTTTTAAAATAATTTGTGAAGGTGCCGAGCAGTAAAATTGTTAGCACGCACGGCCAAATGCTTTGCGGCATTTCGTTTTTACATTCTGAATTCAAATTCCGTTGAAGGTCAACGCTGACTTTCATCCTTTTCGGGTCGATAAAATAAGGAACAGTTGAGAACTGCGGTCGACTTACTATTCCCATTACCTGGCCTTGTGCCAACATATTAAAACCAATACACTATACATGTATTATCTGTTATTTTGATGCAGATTCTGTCCCCCTGAGGGACGAAATAATATCACACATTCAAACGTTACTGTAAATGAATGGAAATGCGATAAAGCAAACGAATATATGACATTCCTTTGGTATCACTCCGTCAGGCCTCGTTGAAATAATTCACTCATTAATATAATCTTATTACTATATACAAATTTATGACCTAGTCTAGAATTGTGGATTGAACGTCTTAATATCTGTCCTTGTATTATCTAGAGATTGTATTCGAATATAAGTGCAAACTTCCATACGATATGTCACTCTGTCAAAGAGTTAATTTACACAAAGCATGAATTTTTTTGAGGAACTTATGATGTGATTATTTAGAACGTTAAGATTTGAATTATTGAAATACAGTCGTATTATTTTTATCTATTGTAATATAGATTTGCAGTGCTACATAATACAAGTTTGCGCACGTTTGTGACAGTAGTTGTTTGGCTACTGGATTTATTCACTGTTTGTGATTAATACGCGCTGCTTGTAGGAGCTCATATTCTTACGTTTAGCTGCTTATCACTTTTGTTACATGGTGTTCATCGAAAAGACTGATCATGCAACAGGCAGCTGAACGAATGAAGTTTGCACTTGCCAGTGATCAAAGACAGCACCTACATCAGCATTGATACATATTACTATTGAGGGTTAAAAAGTTTAGTACTTTAATGGTACTAGTAGGCGGTGATTATTGCTGAACACAGGATGTTTGCCTATGTATATTGAAGAATAGTTGCTCCTGAAAACAGCTGCTCTCTCATTAGTCTTCTTGTATCGCTAATTCAATCCAACGAAGTCTCTTTATCTAATTAATTTGATCAGTTGCTTATTGTCGCAAAAAGGAAAAAAAAATAATGAACAAAAAATTGGCGGTACATACAATTAACGAATAAACTCAGAAATTTAATTATTGTATTGCATAGCCAGCATAACACAAAGGGAAATCTAAGTACAAATTACGCATGATAAATCCGAATGAATTACAGAACCACGAGTCACCTGTACATATACGTATGTATATATATATATATTATATATATATATTATATATATATATATATATTATATATATATATATATACATATATATATATCGGTAACACCAGGCGTTGCACGGGAATGACATTTTTGCTTAAATATTGGAAGATAACAGCAAAGTATGTTGCATAGAAATTTGTTATCTAAGTTTACTTTATTCTTCAATTGTGATACAATTTATTCTTTAAATAGGAAATCAATTCTGAATTCATAATACAAAATAATAACAAGAAAAACATTAATAAAAAGTAATAATAATAATAATAATAATAATAATAATAATAATAATAGCAACAATAACATCGAAAAATAGATTAGAACCTAGCTTCGAAATTTCCCCATCACATCTGATGAAATTTGAGAGTATATCAGCCGAAACGTTATGTTAAAAGCAAACAAGATAAGAACAAATATACGTCAAATGTAAATAATGACTGATAATGCATGTTATCAAATGTCTTACCAACATCTTCCATTGGACCTCTAAGTGAATTGGTGCATTCATTGCAAATGATAAGGTGACATTGACCCAAGACATCTGGTGAACATGAATGTTTGCTTATGTTACAAATTCGACAGTCATTTGTGACCAGGTTTAGTGGTACTTTAAAAGCAGAACGATCAGTTATTCCTCCTGCAAGAATGGGGGCAGGCAAAGCCAGACAATGGTACAGAAACTGCAATTCGTTTTCTTTAACATAACTTTAATAAAAGCATGTTTGACCTGTACCACCATGATAAATGTCTGACCTGTGCCACAAGAATAATCATGAAAGAAAATGTCCTTGCTTTTCTTGGCGATTGTGGAACGCCGCACGCACGAACACACACATACACACAGTGATACATATACATACAGTATCGAACATCAGATGAAATGGACGTGTGTGTGTGTGAGAAAGAAAGAGAGAGAGAGAGAGAGCACATTGTAAACAAAGAATGAACTGATTATGGAATGCAAAATCGTATTAGCAAGATTGCGTTAGAAAGTATTTTGTACTAAATATTTAAATTTGTGAACATCATACATATTACTTTC
>NC_043015.1:2983334-2995834 GCF_006345805.1 Octopus sinensis
TATTTATATATATGAAAGAAGGTTTGAAAATGCAATTTTAAAAGATGTCTATTTTGGTACCTTACAACTCCACTTTGTTATATATATATATATATTATATATATATATATCTGTGTGTGTGTGTGTGTGTGTGTGTGTGTGTGTGTGTTGGTGTGTAATCAGAATATATACATGTATAAACACGCATACATACGTATACGCACCAGCACAGTGTCCTTAATATGTTCTCATACTCATATATGTACGTTATTACATATGCATTTCCTCAAAATATGCATACGCTTGTCTATCCACACCTGCAAAGAGCAAACAGTTGCAAACGAAACTCATCAGTGCAGATTTACTGTCTGGGAGATTACGGGTGATTTACAAATATGAAGAGACATATATATTTTGCTATTGAAGAACACACTGCTGCTACTACTACTACTACTACTACTACTACTACTACTACTACTACTAGTACTACTACTACGACTACTACTACTGCTGCTGCTGCTGCTGCTGGTGTTGCTGCTGCTGCCACTACTACTACTACTACTACTACTACTACTACTAATAATAATAATAATAATAATAATAGGAATAATAATAATAATAGTAACAACAACAGTAATAATAATAATAATGATAACAACAACACCAAACCAAATAAAAATAAAGCGACTGCCCACAAAGGAATAAAAAATAGTAAATTAATTACTTTGTCTAAAAAGATCATTAAACAGTTATTTCTCGAAACAGTAACCAAAAAAAAAGGAAATATAAAAGCGATTTTCGAACTCTTAGACTTAATAAAATGTGTTCATAAGTAATTATATCAAAGTTAAGGTAAAATGCAATAATAATAGAAAGGCTAGGAGTTAGGGGTGTATGTGCAACTATAGTAGAGAGAGAGAGATAATAAACATATTATGAAAATTTTGAAAATGCATATTATCTCGCGTGAACACAGGACTTACTTTTCTCATCTCTAAGGTTCAGTAGGGTATTTTTAGCGGAAAGAATAAAGAATACTTCTGCTATAGAGAGAAGACATTTTTGTTATTGACTTCATAATGTGGTGCAGAAGCAATTATATCCCATTTAAGATCAACATGAATATCATTATCCTTTAATTGCCAAATAAATTTACATAATACTTAATCCTATAGAATTAGTTTTCCGTTTATATCTAAACTAGCAGTATCGCCCGGCGTTGCTCGGGTTTGTAAGGGAAATAATTATATAAGCATTTTTAGAGATGTAAAGTATAATAGCCATCTCAATATGGCTAACCACAAAGGGGGAAGGGTGTTACTGTAGCTTTTTACGTTCTGAGATTTAATGATAAATTTTAGAGAGTTACTTCCCTTATATATGTCAAAAATGGATTAAAAATGGGAAAAATTGATGGTAATTTTTTTTTTTAATCGTAGACTCATCGTTGACGCGCGCTAATACCCAGACGGTCTCGATATGAATCACGACTATAAGATACCCGGTTTTGGTTAAACTGCACCGCAAAATGTGGGAGTAGTTAGGAATCTAAATCGTAGGAGACAGACACACAACCTCACTTTTATATATAAAGATTTCCTCTAATTACATAATATGAGGTCTCTTTCTTTCTTGTGTTATCTTACTGTTTTTACCAATATACACACATATATATATATATATATATATATATATATATATATATTATATATATATATAAATATATATATAGTTACAGAGATGTACTTACACAGCAAGTGACTTGATCTGAGATCGTGTGCTGGAACGAAAACAGTTGCAGCGTTGAAGGTGTTTATAAGCCATTTAAGAAACACACAAAAACCGTTAGATTCACTTCAACATTTAAATTTAATTTGTCAAAATATTTTCGTCGCTTTGAGACCGCGACTTGTTAGCACGATATTTTTGTCAGTGAACAGGTCGCGGTCTCAAAGCGACGAAAATATTTTGGCAAATTAAATTTAAATGTTGAAGTGAATGTAACGGTTTTTGTGTGTTTCTGAAATGGCTTACAAACACCTTCCACGCTGCAATATATATATACACATATATATATATATATGTATGTATGTATGTGTGTATATGTGTATGCATGTATGTGTGTGTGTGTGCGTGTCTGTGCTTGTGATTGTCCTCCACCACTGCTTGACAACGAATATTGGTTTGTTTACATCCCTGTCACCTAGTGGTTTGACAAAGGAAACAGATAGAATAAGTACAATGCTTACAAAAATAAAAGTGGAGTTGATTCATTAAACTACAATTCTTCAAGGCATTGCCCCAGCATGGCCACAGACCAATGTCTGGAAAAAGCAGAAGAATAAAAGAATACATTCTCTGCTTTGGTCTTATGTTCAAGGCATGAGAAAGCTTGAGTTTACATGAGAAGGCCTAACAGACCTGGTAGAAACAGCAACCAAATCTCCCTCAAATCACACCTTACTGTCTTATGTATGTATATATATATGAGCCAATGAGGGGGACCTCTACATGGTAGCTAGACCTGGTAGAAATAGCAGCCAAATTTCCCCCAAATCACACTTACTGTCTTATCTATGTATATATGTATGTATGAGCCTATGAGGGAGACCCCTACATGGCAGCTAGACATGGTAGAAATAGCAGCCAAATCTCCCTCAAATCACACCTTACTGTCTTATCTTTCTGCTACTTGGATATAGGTCTTATATTCTTCGTAAGAAACTTTCCTGTCACACACTCACGCACACGCACACACACACACGCACCCTCACACACACACACACACACACACACACTCACACACACGCACGTTAGCTTACAATTTTACTTATATATTTGCGTGTCTATGTGTGGAAAGAGGAAGTGGGAGGCAGAGTGAAAGAATCACTCACTACAGTAAGTGAATTACTTTCATTTTATTCGTTGCCCACTGTGTGTGTGCGTTTGCGTGTGGTGTAAACCAGACTAAGAAAAGCATTTGACACACACACCAGAATGTGAGTTTTCTGTAAATTTTGCTTAATTGGAGTTTAAATTTTAAAAACTGGACCTGGCATGACGCGATGCATTGTACTCTCAAAAATGCTAGGTAAATTGTAATTGAAGAAATCCTATATTGTAGATTTGTATAACTCCCAAAGGGAGGCAGATAAAATCTGCCTTTTATAATAAGAGATGTATGCAAGTGGTTTGTGGCGAATGTTTTAATTTCAATTCTTTTAACTTGAGCTTAGATTAGTATATTACATGTTTACTTTCACATGAATTCTTAAATAAAAAGAATATTTCAAAACTTGCAATCACAATTATTATAAGTGCTATCATATTGATAAATGTTAAAATTGAATTAATATATACGGGGAGATGTTTTATTAGTTATGTAGAAGCCAGGAGGTGTTGTGTTCATTAGTAATAGTGTAGCTATGGGATTAGAGGTAGATGCACAAGTGATCTAGTGTGAGAGATAAAGAAATATATATCTATTGCACTATACAAAATAGTTAATTAAGGATTTGAAAAAGCTTATATTTCTACGTGAATATGTGGAATGCTTATCTAGTTTGAAGGTATTACAAGGATGGAATGTTTGTGTATTATATGAGGGAACATTGTTAGTAGTTTTTGTATTATTTTTAAAGTTTCGGTTGTTAGGAGATATATCAGTACAATTACTAAGGTTATTAGAGTTAGTGAGGGCTGCAGTAAGCTCCAGGACGTTAATCTGCCTATTATTATGGGTGTTTCTATAAAAGTAGAATTTATCTAGTTTCCTGTTATTTATGGAAGATATAATAGTAAACAAGTTATGGGCTCAGATAAACCCAATATTAATGGCTTTATTGTTAATTATTTCATTATAACAATTATTAGTATTACAATATATGGATAATCGTGAATATTGAATTGATTATATTATTTTTGAGTTGCTTTGCCTATAGAATAATGAACCAAATTCTTTTAGATTTATCAGTTTTATTATTAATTATAGGTGTATTATAATTTGATTTAGATTGATTATATTTAGTTGAGTTAATGAGTACATAATTCTTATTAAATATTTGATTATCATTATAGTATTTAGCATAAATTTATTTTTTACTTTTTATATTATGTTTATTTTTTAATGCAGTATTTGTTATTCCATTTTTATGTTTAGCAATATTAAGATTCCTTTCAGAAATCTATCTCTTAATGAGGTTATTTAACCTCTAATTGAATTTATATATGTGTGTATATAGGGTTGGCCAAAGGATACCCCAGAGTAAATAATCCTTTCATAAATACTATCTGTAATTCTGTATTCACTCGAATGGAATAATGCGTCGCTCAAAAAGGACTTCAATTTGAACGATTTTCGTGATGTTTCATATTTAGATTAATTTATTAAATTCATTCCGTTGTTAAACCTAAATAAATCTTGGAATTAAAAGATTCTGAATTATTGGGAGCTGAGACAAATAATGCTCTCTCTCTCTCTCTATATATATATATATATACATATATATATATATATATACATATTTATATATATATATATATATATATATATATATATATATATATTATATATATATATATATATGTATTTATTTATTATTAACCTACACATATTTCAGATTTGCTTTTCATCTCGTTCATTGTTCAATTTTATCAATCGATTGATCGATCGACTGGAAATATGGGGGAACGATTTCTAAAGGATGTCTTTCTACGACATAAAAGTAAATGAACTGTCACAAAGAGAGGAAATAGAGAACGGAATTTCGTCAGCCTGGCTTTTATACAGATCCAGATCGCATGTCTCTAGATATCTCTTACCGCCGGTAAATAGTATTGACATCGAGTAAAGAATTTTGACATGACGCAATTTTTTAATGATATATTGGAATGCCGTTCTCAACTGTAATTTTGAAATGTTATTAGAAGTCTGTGTACGCTTCTGGCGTTTACTACTCTCTTTTTCGAAAGTTATATGGAGTCAGTGGTAGGCTTTAGGCATTTACTAACATATCTTATAATAAATGTGCGTCGAGATTAATTCTAAATATACATACCAAAAGACAACTATGGTATTGATAATAATTTTTGAAGTTGAAGTATAATAATATATGTAAGTAATTGCAAATAAAAAGAAATTGTTAGACGATTAATTAGGAATTTGGAATAAATAGTCTATAACATATAACGAACCAATGGGACTAAAACTACATGTAATCCTAAAATATTGGACTAGATATCACATATACAGCTGCAATAGTAAGAACATATTTTTCCTGCATTGAGTAATAGATTAAATTACATAAGTGCTAATTGACGATGATAAACCCTAAAACTCATAAATAAAACTAAAGGAAACAAAAGCAATGAATTCAAAAGAAAATAACGGAATGGTGACATAAAATTTATAGAATAGAAAATGGTATTTTCTGATCATCAAATACGTGGCGAAAAGGAAAATGAATCTATCATTTAAACAATTAGATAATTTGGCAATTATCATTTAAATATAATATTACTTTATCTACACTATTGGACAAGGAAGGGATGCGGGTTTTATCATATCCGTTTGTTCACAGCATTAATTATCGCAGGGATGATCTAAAGATTTTGTTGTAAAAAGAGTTATGTCTTACGGCCAGTCCCGGCCTTTTATTCGCTTTGTTATAATAATGTAAGTATTAGCAAGGATTCTTCTCGCCAAAGTTCAAATCTAGTTTTCCCTACGCCGTGAGAAAATGCACTACTGTATTTTGACCACTTAATATTGTACTTTCCTAAGCTCCCAAATTATTTTGCTATATGAAATCGATCTATCTGTGATTATATTATTAAGATTTCAATGCTCTTACAGAAGAATGAATATATTGGTATATTAATATATTCGTAACATATGAGCACACATAAATTAGGTTCTACTTAAGACTTTTTAATGTAACGGCCATTCGTTACGAACTCGGCAATTACAATTATAATTATGAATAGTGTTAGTATTATTTTTTTAAATATTACTTTTATTGTTGTTGCCGCTACTAGCATTGTTCTCTAGCATCGTCATTGCTGTCGTTGTTATTTCTCTTGTTTCTCAAACTATACGTGTTACTATTGTTCATGTCATTCCTCATATTCTTATCACTATTAGTATTAATTCCACCGTAATTTCATTGCTACTTTTATAGCTATGGTCCTTATCCTCGTTATTTTCCTTTCATTATATTTTTGATCTCGAACTTGCTTTTTTACGAGTTATATTACGAGTTCTATTACGAGTTCTATATACGAAGCCCATTAAAACATTATGACTTCCAATCTGATAAGACACGTGCATCACAAATGTATGTGCTCGACATGGTAATCTCCTATGAAGATAAACAAATCTCCTATCAAGATAAGCATATGTCATTGCAGGTCGGTCTTACAATATTTCCTCAGGTTGAATAGTCCATCTCGCTCAAATGGTCACTGAATAAAATTTGTCTCCAAACATGCACACGTCTACACATACACACACACACACACACACACACACACACACACACACACACACACACACGCACACACACACATACACACACGCATATGCACACACATGTATATATATAAATATATATTAACTTTTCTATTCTTGGCAGAAGGCTCGAAAAATTTGGAGAGGGGGCAGGTCGATTAGCTCGACCCCAGTATACAACTGGTAGTTAATTTATCGACCCCAGAAAGATGAAAGACAAACTCGATCTTGGTGGAATTAAATTAAAAATGTATATTGTCTAATCTAGGCAAAAGGTCTGACATTTTTGGAGAGAAGGCCAGTCGATTAGATCGACCCTAGTATGCAACCGGTACTTAGTCGATCGATCTCGAAAGTATAAAAGGCATAGTCGGCTTCGGTGGAATTTAAACTGAGAATGTAAATACTGACAAAATAACTATTTCTTTATTACCCACAGGGGGATAAACACAGAGAGGACAAACACTGAGAGACAAACGGGTCGAATCGATTATATCGACCCCAGTGCGAAACTGGCACTTATTTAATCGACCCCGAAAGGGTGAAAGGCAAAGTCGACCTCGGCGGAGTTTGAACTCACAACGTAACGACTGACAAAATACCTATTTCTTTATTACCCACAAGGGGCTAAACACAGAGGGGGACAAACAAGGACATGCATAGGTATTAAGTCAATTACATCGACCCCAGTACGTAACTGGTACCCTAATTTATCGACCCCAAAAGGATGAAAGGCAAAGTCGACCTCGGCGGAATTTGAACTCACAACGTAACGGCAGACGAAATACCGCAATGCATTTCGTCCGGCGCGCTAACGTTTCTGCCAGCTCGCCGCCTTTACGCACATATATATTGACATACGCACACGCAAGCTACTTCCACTTATCCATGCTCTCACAAAGTAAATCCGCTACTCTTGAAAACATTTACCTTTGGCTTCCTTCTGAACGACCCCAACAGAAGTGCAGCCTTTTCTGGTTTCTATTATAGTGGATGTGGTGATTTTTCTCCGTTTAACTGATTATGCGTTTCTCTCTTTCATGTAACTATGGACTACATTTTGACACGATCATTCACTTTTCCTATCCACTAAAGATTTAAATAAAATGTGGTTAATATACGTACTTCGATTCTTACATGTTATTATATTATTTACAGTGAGGAAGTCCGTCCATGAAGGAAGTAAACGATATCACATCAGCTCTTGGAAGGTAGTAATATGTATCTTAGTGCCTCGTGACAGACTGAAGGCAAGTTTATTATGCTCAAGGGTAGAAATTCGGTCGTGGTTTTCATACATGAAATGGACCTGGAGGTCACGAGGTTAGTCGAAAAATATAAGAACCGAATCCTACCCTCTATATAAAAATATGGAGGAGTAAACTCTTGAGCGCGTACCATCCATCCCAAAGAAATAACTTTCTGTGCCTGATAAAGTGTGACGTAGATCTGAACCAGCTTTCTAACGAATTCGGCAATAAAACCAATTCTATAATATAAACTGCGACCACCAGAATACAATTGAACTCCAGTCTTCTTTTTCATGTTAATAAATATTACTTTCTAGAAGAACGAATTTCATACGAGGACAAAGAGGCCCCCCCACTCCAGTGGTGGGTATGCTAATTTAGCCATAACAGAGACACTAACAAATGCTACTATTCTGGGTATGGACAGATATGGTAGATCTAGTGACAAGGACAAATCTCCGTACTTCTCAAAACCCTGTCAAAGGAATTATTCAGGACATACAAACATAGACATACACACGTACACGTAAAAATATATGCACACACACACACACACATATATATATATATATATATATATATATATATATATATATATATATATATATATATATATATGTAAATAGGCATATACAAAAATATCTGCTCGAATATTTATACGTATGAATGCATGCTAGTATATGTGCGTCTAACATTAAAAATCATTTTCAAAACAAATTTTATCTGGAAAATTTCATTCTCGTTTCTCTATTGATATCATAAAATTAAAGCTAGCATTTTATTTTCTAGTTATCACGATTCTCATCCATTTCAGAATCTCATTCTGTACAAACCAAAACAAAAGAATGAAGAGACGATCAATATTTTTTAATTAATATGAAATCTGTATTTATTTATTTATATTTTTTTGCTAATAATTTCAAATGAATTCTAGTCAGAATGAATTAAAATATCTGTAATCTTATGATCATGATATTGAAGGAGAAATAATGTGTTAATATATGTAAAATTCATATTTTGACTGTTGCCTGATTTGAGAATAATACAGAATTATAACCATGTATATTAATTTAAAAAATCAGCAAATTAATCTATATTTACAGAATATTTTTGGATTTTATCACATTAATGAATATATTATATTATAAAATTTCCAATTTTCGCTGAGTATATTATTATACATTTTGAAAACACATTGTACATCTTGTTACATTATGTTATCTGATGACATCTTACATTGGGAATATTATGTTATATAATTTCGTTTATTATTAGATTATATATTCACCGTCAGAGAACGTCTTTTTCTATATAATGTTTCATTGCATGAAACTATATGGCTTACTGAAAATTTATTTCGTTATTAATGTTCTATCACATTCAGAGATAGCTTTTTATATTCTATTGTTTATACATTCATTAAATAGCTCTTAAAATGTTAGTTACAATGGGACATAAGAAATATTAGGTGTAGTGTTTTCGTAAATCCCAATAATAATTAAAACAATATCACATTTATAAGAATGTAAATTATATCTACACACTGCTGAAATTAAACTGAAGGTATGTTAAATGCGTGTTGCCTTTTTAACAACTTGTTGACAGTGATATATATTCTATAACAAGTGAAATTTTTCACACAATAGACACAAAAATTAATTTTTGAATTAAACCGTTATGCATTATTTTTGAAAATATCTATAAAAAAATGGTATAGAAAATAATATGCAATGTAAAACCGTTATATCGCTTATTGATTTATAAAACTTCTGCTGGAAAACGCATTCAAATTAAAGTTGCTTCCATATACATACATTTTCTATTGTAATGTTTCAGTTACGTTTTTCTACGTCTTTTTAACCAATGTCGCAATGCAATTCCAAACGTTCATATCACTATGCAATCCAGAATGAATGTTTCGTTTTGCAACAGAGAATGTGCTAATTTCCGTTAAAATATTTTACATCAATGCACAAATGCATTTTATTTCATACAGAAATAAAGGTTTAGAGAAAGTCAAGTTATTTTCATGCTTATTGGGAAAATAATAGGAAGGCAAGGACGATATTTTATCCCTATTTACTCACATGCTACCTCTTCACGTGTGCGGTGGTACAAGAAAAAGAGTGATAGTAAATATTTTTTCTTACGTATAAGCATTAGCATAAAGTATCTAGGAATTTTTCGGAGACAAGGAGATACTTTTTGTGGGAGTGATCACCCACCCACTAATCATCTCAATGTTTTACATGTAATATGGATTGCGGAAAATTTGGTGTGAAGAAGATATTGTCGGCAGCGGTTCAGAAAAAATATCGGAAGGTTTGTTGCCAATCATTTTTATGTGAGTTTTGTGTTTCATTGTTATGAAGAGATGTGTTATATTGGTAATGTGGAGGCGCAATAGCCCAGTGGTTAGGGCAGCGGACTCGCGGTTTCGATTCCCAGACCGGGCGTTGTGAAGGTTTATTGAGCGAAAACACCTAAAAGTTCCACGAGGCTCCGGCAGGGGATGGTGGTGATCCCTGTTGTACTCTTTCACCACAACTTTCTCTCACTCGTACTTCCTGTTTCTGTTGTACCTGTATTTCAAACGGCCGGCCTTGTCACTCTCAGTGTCACGCTGAATATCCCCGAGAACTACGTTAAGGGTACACGTGTCTGTGGAGTGCTCAGCCACTTACACGTTAGTTTCACGAGCAGGCTGTTCCGTTGATTCGGATCAACCGGAACCCTCGTCGTCGTAACCGACGGAGTGCTTCCATCCATATATTGGTAATCCATGTTCGAATGTGTAATTACGATTCAAAACTAGTGTCCCCTTGAATAAAGGGTTCCAATCTAATTCTCAACGAGATCGAAATAAGAGGCTATTTTAAAGAAGTAAAAACAAAGATCAAAGTAGTTCCGGAGGCATTGAGTAAGTGATTTTAATAATGTACGTTGCATATTTTAGTGGCATGAGTCGGGGTTTATGATGATCCATAGTAAGAAACGCAGGATTTGCATAGGATACTGCGATGGTACTTTTAGTCTAAGCTCGGTGATGTAGCTACTCACTATCAATTGTATGTAAGTAGGATAACACTTAAAATATCGATTTCCGTTTGCTTAAGTGTTGAAATCTAATTATTCATTTCTGAATAAACGGCCATATAATAGGAATTTAGGGAACGCTTAGCGTATTTAGTGTGAAATAAAATAAGGGTGATATTGTGTAAATGAAACTGTGACACTTTTAAAGATGAATAAATCAATATGTTGCTATAAATCCAATTCTAAATAAGGTGAGCTTGCATCCACTGTTTGTGCCATATATATAAAGTACAATTCCGTGTCTCTGTATATTCTACAGCGCATTATAGTTTAAAAGTGTGCCCAATTCTTAATCAAAAGCAAAGACATGTTATTCTTAACTGATCGGACAAATATAATACATTTTAAAGTGATAAGTTGTAAGCCATAGTGGATAAAATTTAGAATAAGAACTGGATGCAGAAGAAACCTTGAATGAATGTTACAATATGGATTGAACATTAACTGAAATACTTTTCTGTTCGTAACAAAGGGAATTTTAGAGTTAACAAATGACGGACACTTATTGATCAATTAAAGACGGTGAGAGAAATCCTATAATTATTATTAGATTTATGGAGATGGGTATAACGAAAACTCCAAATTTTTACTATACTTTCGTGAAGTTGTGAGGCAAAAAATGTAGACAAGTTGTGGGAGATTAAATCTTGTGCAAAGGGAACATGTCTCTGATTAAGGCTTGTACAAGATGTTGGCGGATTCCTGTTCAAGAGATTCTTTTTTATATGGATGCGTTTTTCACACTCCAGTTGATATTCCTCTAAATCAACACAGCTTGTCATTTTATATGAGTAATAGAAGAAAAGAAAATATTACATGATATGAAACACAAATAAACAAATTTCAGATAAATATAACATAACGCATTCTAAAGTCGTATGAGACAAAATCGTGTATAATGGTCTTGTTATATTGGCAAGATCTCAGTCGGATAAGGAGGCCTGTCCACATATCAAACGTCGGAAAAAGTAATTTGCTTTCAAGCATGAATTTCACTCTTCAATCTATTAGTTTTTCAGTATAAAGCCAGCCAATGAAATACACACTGACAAAAATATAAACAATTCTAAACTGACAAACTTTACAAGTAAGCGAAATACATAGTCTTAGATGGAAATCATAAAAAGTGAAAACTATACATTCACAATTATCTTATAGTCGACATATTCCTTAAGTGACAAAATGTGCCAGAGCGTTTGATCGTAAATATTTTTTCTGTTCATTAGAATTTGGATGACTGCGCGCGTTCAACGTTTAAAGGAAGATAATGAAACACTACAACATCCTCCATAAGTGAATGTGTGTGTGTGCGTGTGTGCATGTGCTTGAATGTTTGGCATCACATGGCATATGATTGTATATAATATATAAATTATATTATATATATATATATATTATATATATATATATATAGATAGATAGATAGATAGATGCACTAACACACACACCCTCACGTAACAATACTTCAAGCCAGTGCCCCATACAGCCTTATAGAATTTTTAGTAGAATAAACCGAACGTACTGCTTTCACTATCAATCGCGGTTTCTGTTGGTCGCTTTCAAGCCCTGCTATATTATGATGTGGTGGGGAACATACGCAGACAAATGCAGCTACACTCGCGCGCAAACAAATATGTGTGTGTTGCATACGCACATGTATATATGTA
>NC_043015.1:3000834-3023334 GCF_006345805.1 Octopus sinensis
GCCCGAGAAGGACAGGAAACACTGAAGCAATAAGTCAACGTGTTTTTACCCAACAGTTATGCATGTTAGCACACGCATGATTTCTCTGCCATTCCCGATGTACAGGCGGTGACAATAACAAGTGATAACCTCACCATCAAAGTCTATTTACGCCCTTGAATGGAGAAGCTACTAGTAGATAATATATCTAGATTATACTCAGAATATTCTTCTGAGGATTAGATTCATCAGTTGAATCTAATCCTAAAAGCAAATTCGCCCAAATAATGCGATTAAAAAATATATATTGTGTTTCACTTTAAGCTTCCACACCGCAGATTGGTTTCAACTTCAGAAAAAGTTCTTAACGTCATTTCGTCCGTCGATTTGTTCTGATGTCATATTCCACCGAGATTAGCATTGTGTTTGTTCATGCCGGTGTCAATAAAATAAGTAACAGTTGAAAACAGGGGTGCATGTAATTGACTCAGACCCTTCCCAGAATGTACTGGCATTGAACCTAATTTTGTAACCAAAATTCTGTTTCATCTGAAGAAAAAAGAAATAAAGGTTGACGGCTATGATACCACATAAATGCAACTAAAATTATCGCTAAAATAGCGGAGTTCTTTGTAGACTTACAATCTAATTCACTAAATATATTATGATGTAATACTTGATATGGTGTCAATGATAAATAGGATAATAAAACTACCAACACTAGCTGAGCAGAAAATTGACCGATAAAATACGTATAGTTAACGGCTACATCTTGGTCTATAGCAATATCGGTTTAATTTAGAATCTATAATTACTTGTCAAATTTCTTTAGGAGCAGCCGTTAAGTTGCATCTCACTAATAGGTGTGTGCGTTGAAGTGGATATCTGTATCTGTACATAGCTCTGGCGGTCTCCCTGTGTGTGTGTGTGCACATGTATATACTTTATATGTGTGTGTGTGTGTGTGTGCATATGTATATACTTTATTAAAAAGCAGGAAACATATCACATAACGTCTTACTCAGAGTTTCACGTTCCCGTTCGTCGAAAATTTTGAATAGAATGGAACTCTATATGAATATATATGTATGTATGATTAACTTAATTTCTCTATCTGTGGGTATCGGGAAATCCCAGAATATTGTTGCTTTTTCATTTAATGTGACATTTTCTGGAGTGTGGCTATACCATCTTTTATATATGTTTATATATATAATATATATATATATATATAATATATATATATTATATATATATATATATATATATATATATATATGTGGTGTGTGTGTGTGTGTGTGTGTGTGTACGTGTGTAGAAGGTTAAAGAAGAAAACACATGTTGATATGTATAAGGAAAATAAGTCAAGGTAGAAAATGCTAAAATATCTTTATAAAAGCACGAAAACATTTTAGTACCGGTTTCGCTCATTCAGACTTTTTCAGCTCTAAGCATGGAAAGCAATTAAATTTGGGAAAAAGTAAATGAAAAGGGATTTAAAACAATATTTTCATAGTATTAACATACAAGGGACATTTTGTCGTTTCGAAGAAGAAGAAGAAGAAGAAGAAGAAGAAGAAGAAGAAGAAGAAGAAGAAGAAGAAGAAGAAGAAGAAGAAGAAGAAGTAGAAGTAAAGAAATTGTAAAAAATCCGGGTTTCTATGATAGTAGTAGGATGTTAAATGATCAAGCGCTCTGAATCGTGGTTTGATAGTAGTGATTGTATTCTTAAGGTATCTCCTGTGAATGTATTTGTTTAATATTTGCATGGGTACTATCCTAAGCAGCAGTAGTAGCAAAATAAAGAAGGATGTGGCGAAGAGGAAGTAGGGGAAGACGAAGGAGAAGAAGAGAAAAAATATTAAGAAGGTGATGTATGATAGTGGTATGATAGTAGTATGTTGCCTGTAACCCTCCCCCAAAATTTCGGAATTGTGCCTAGAGTAGTAACGAATGTACGACAAAGTTTTGAGAGAGCGCATACAAACACGCATCCGTCAATAATTACAGGGTTTTATACGAAAATTATGTGAAGACTGATGATAGTTGATGGAGATTTACATTGATAAAATGAGTGATGTTGTTGATACCCTAGAGAAAAAAAACCCATCTATTTCATCCTACCAAATGGAAACACTACTCATCATGACCATTAAATTAAATACCCTTTCAAAACCCCAATTTAAGTATAATCTCAGTTTCATATCAAATATTTCCAAATCTGTGATGCATGTTCCCAAGCTAAGGCAATATAAATGATACAATAGACAGAAACAAACAAATAAAGAATGCCCTATTTTCCGAATAGATGTGAATTTTTAAAGAAGTGTGCTTCAACTCAGTTGGATGATACAAGTGTTTACAACGAAATACTTCCTAAAATATGAAATAAAACGAACTAAATTACCACTCATAAGTATCATTTTGCTGATCTGGGAGTAAATCACTTTTGTAACTTGTCTTAAGTTTGCCTTATATTCTAATTGCTAAGACACACGTTTTATTAGTTGTTTATACTTACAACGTCTAGAAAATCAACAAGTGTTTTAAATGCCTTTTCTTAATAGACTGGCATTGTAACATGAGTTTAAGGTTAGGCGTTAAAGCCGATGATGAGTTTTAAGGTATGAAGACAAAAATTTGAAATCACGGTACGGCTTCATTTGGTAGGGACTTATCTTCCTTTGTGAGCTATGAAATTATATTGCGTTGTGACTTTGCAGTTGATTTCATTCTTATCATACACGTGTCTGACCAGCACTTTCCAGGACTTATATATATATATATATATATATATATATATATATATATATATATAATATATATATATATATTATATATATATATATATATATACAGTCGGGCTCAAAATTATTCTTACCTAGTTTTACTGGGTCCAATAACTTTCTTTAATAGTCAACGAGTCAATAGGGTGGCCTTTGTTTATATGGCTGCTTCTTGACAATTCTTGTACGTAGCCACAAGCTTCCTCCTGTAGGAAGCTGGTGCGCAAAAGCAAATCACAAATATGAACAAGGGTAGGAATAATTATGGAGACGGCTGTACGTATAATATATAATACATAAAAAGTGAGAGAGGAACCGAGATAGTGTCCAGAACTGATTGACACCAATTGATATCACTTGAATTATGAGTTTTGAAATTTACATATGGAAATATCGGAAGGTACTCACATGGTTTCAGGTCTCAATATGGGTAATTTAAAATATGTTGATACGCTTCACTCGAATATACACTGCAAAGTCACGTGTTTTGCAGACCTGTATATAACTTAGATAAATTAGATATATAATTCCGATATATAATTTGTATGTCTGCGCGCGCGTGTGTGTGTATATACATATATACATACATATATGAATACAGACCCACACACAAACACACACACACACTCACATACACACATTCCTTTCACTCCGTCGGTTACGACGACGAGGGTTCCGGTTGATCCGAATCAACGGAACAGCCTGCTCGTGAAATTAACGTGTAAGTGGCTGAGCACTCCACAGACACGCGTACCCTTAACGTAGTTCTCGGGGATATTCAGCGTGACACAGAGAGTGACAAGACCGGCCCTTTGAAATACAGGTACAAGAGAAACAGGAAGTAAGAGTGAGAGAAAGTTTGGTGTGAAAGAGTACAGCAGGGATCACCACCATCCCTGCCGGAGCCTCGTGGAGCTTTTAGGTGTTTTCGCTCAATAAACATCACAACGCCCGGACTGGGAATCGAACCGCGTTCCTATGACCGCGAGTCCGCTGCCCTAACCACTGGGCCATTGCGCCTCCACACATACACACATACACTCACACACACACATATATATATATATATATTATAATATATATATAATATATATATATATATATATATATAGATATATACACATATATATATGTTATATATATATATATATATACGTGTGTATGTAGAACTGTGTGATAGTTTGACGCTGAGTTATCAAGATTAAACTCGAATTACGCTGAAAAATAGTGATGGGAATTCACGATATATCCGACATTATCGGACGGAATCATTATTATTTGTGTTCGTAACACCATGCCTTCATTTATCACGTTAATCTTCTAATTTTCAATTCAAAAGTTAATTTCAATTCAGCCATGATATGCATAAACTAAATTAGTTTTCGTATTATTGAACTGAAATTATTGCATCGCAGTTCATTAGGTCAAATTCACTAATGTTTTATCTCGTATCACTATATTGGAAAATGCCGGCATACTTTACGTCGGTGTAGCTGAGCTACGACAGAACATCTGTCTAATTTTTCTTCCTTGGTGATACAAAACTCATCAATTCTCTAGATATACTAAGTCTGGAATACAAATCTTCAAAAGTCACATTAATCAAATAAATTCTCTTCATATAAATCCAGTTTACCCTAATTCATGGATGCGCCCCTTTGTGTGTCTCGTCTTTATATATCACATTAATCATTACAGTAGAGGCTTGCCCCTATAATATGAATTTAAAAGAGTATAGACATTTATTAAAGCTGAATACATAATCAAGGGAATATTGATACTGAACGGGTCCCATATGATGAAATTGTACGTTTACGAGTTTATGATCATCATATATTACAGATATCTCCAGTTTTTAATAACATAAAATCAGAGATGACACAGAGTATTATATTTTCCAGATATATCAATATAAATACAGCGCAAGGCGGCCAGCTGGAAGAAACCTTACCACGCCGTGTGAAATGTTTAGAGCTATCACGTCTGTCTTTGTGTTCTGAGTTCAATTTCTGTCGAGGTTCACCTTGCCTTTCATCCTTTCGGGATCGATAAATTACGTACCAGTTGTGTAATCAGATCGATCTAATTGAATGTTCTTCCCCCGTAAAAAATATGGGGCCTGTGCCATGAGTAGACAAGATTCTTTAGCAAATTCCGCTGAGGTTGACTTTGCTTTCATCCTTTCGTGGTCGATAAATTAAGTACCACTTACGTACTGGGGTCGATCTAATCGACTGGTCCCTCCCTTAAAATTTAGGGCCTTATGCCTAGAAGAGAAATGATATAAATAGAGCACTCAATTTTATGATTATTCAATTGTTATGGAGAAATCTACTTCAAGTACCCTCTTTATTATACCAGATATAATATACGTACTTGACGAAATGAACTTCATTTCACGAGAAATGAATACTATGTTGTCAAAGTTACGTACAGTGCTTCCATATATTGTATACAGTTGTAATACGCAGATTTAGAAACATTCATTTAATAGAAATCATGCATGAATTCACCGTTTGCTTCGTGGATGTATGCAGGTCCATCACACTGACCGATTGATTATGATTTTACGTAGTTAGAATATGACATGTATAGCGTTGAATATTTCCGACAAGCTTCTTCTTTGCATATGGATGTGTCATTGAGTTTAAGAGCGAACTCACATATAACAACGATTCTCTTACTCGATTTGAAATCCGGAGTTTCATAAACTCCTCCAAATATCATTTTCTCTTAAATAACTTTAAGTTACTAGCTGTAAATAAATATGATAAATGTATTGAATGAAATTTGATTTTAACGAAATAGGGAAATAAAGAGAAACATTGCATTTTCTCATATCACGATGAGAAATCTCATTACTATATAGTGCCATCAACGGTTTACTGCGCGGGTTGCAATGGTTATACAGAACGATTTTTGGTTTTCCATTCGATGAAATTAGTTTCATTATTAATACTGGTGAATGTTCAGTATTCTCTATCGGAGCGTCTATATTAACAGAATATCTGCGTTTGTGTAGCATTCAGGGAGGTAAATGTAAGTCAATCTGAAATTATATATATACGTGTATGTAGTTATATATTTAACTATACAGCAGAATACCTGCCAACTTGAAATGAATTAAGCGTGAAGATCTTTTGCAGACGAAGGATTTTCATTTATTAATGGCTTACCTAATTAATGTATTTTTGTTGTTCTATGGAAGACTCCAGAATTATCCTATCATATAATTGGTCTACCAAAATGATTAAGAATAAATATATTCACAGTATTTAAGTGATGAAGCTCTCTGATTGTCAGAGACGATAATTTAGGAGGGAAAAAATCAATAAAGTGTATATGAAATAAAGCGCACTATCACGAAATAAAGTACATTAAGAAACACACATCCTATTAAAGCGTAACTGTGTAATAGTGTGTTTGTATGTGTGTATTGCAGTGTTTTCCAGCCAATGTATACATAGGTTAAGATGAGGTATAGTGTACTACGTGTGTTAGAAACGTACAAATAATCATTTTAATAACCATTCCTATTATCACAAACACAATACAACTACATATATATGCGTGCATCAAAATATATTAATATCTATATTATTCTCATTCGGACTATTCACACAAGTAATCATAATTTATTTGCTAATTATTAGAAGAAGAAATTTTACAACGTTTCCAACAGTTATGATAAATAACGTTTGTTCTGTATTCATGTTATCTGTATATCTAATTATATATACTTAAATATTAATATGTGCACACTCGCCATTACATAGAAAGAAAGACCAGGAGATGAGTCTTGACGAATCAGCAGTTAATCATGTCCCAAGAAGAGGTAAAGTTTTCATTTCGTTCAGTCACATTACAAATAAAATTTTGGAATTCGATACGACCTGCTTACTTTCAGACACTAATAAAACCGCTCAGAAGTTTAGTGTTTCACAATTTCTGTATCGATATGTAAACTATCAGGAAAATAATTCAGGCTTCATTTTTGATGAGGATGAGGAAGCATCGATCCCATAGAAGCACTATTAATCGACGTTAAACGTTCCTATTTTGTACCTGTAGCATTGAAGTATTATGGGATCGAATAAACAGCACAGTGGGCAACTGAATCTTGCGAGAGCAAAGAAAGAATCGCGTTACAAACACAGTAAAACATCCCAAAAATTTATGGATAGAACTAAGCTAAATTTGTAATTTGAGACAATAAAACGGAAAAAAAGGATTACAAATCGAACAAAAGATGTTGTCTCTACCGCATTTACAAATATTTCTCTTATCCAAGATATACCTCACATACTTTTTGACTAGCTGATAATATTATGTTCTACTCTAGGCGCAAGGCCCAGAAACTTTGAGGAGGGGGCCAGTCGATTAGATCAACCCCATTGCGTAACAAGTAATGAATTTATCGACCCCGAAAGGATGAAGTGCAAAATCGTCCACAGCGGAAATTTAACTCAGAACGTAAAGACAGACGAAATATTTATTGCTTTACTACCCACAAGGGGCTATACACAAAGGGGACCAACAAGAACAGACAAACAGATTAAGTCGATTATATCGACCCCAGGGCGTAACTGGCACTTATTTAATCGACCCCGAAAGGATGAAAGGCAAAGTTGACCTCGGTGTAACTTGAACTCAGAACGTAGCAGCAGACGAAATACCGCTAAGCATTTGGACCGGCGTGCTAACGTTTCTTACTTATTTATTGCCCACAAAGGGTTAAACATAGAGAGGACAATCAAGGACAGACAAACGGATTAAGTCGATTATATTGACCCCAGTGCGCAACTGGTACTTATTTTATCGACGCCAAAATGGTGGAAGGCAAAGTTGACCTCGGCGTAATTTAAACTCAGAACGTAGCGACAGACGAAATACATATTTCTTTACTACCCACAAGGGGCTAAACACAGAGAGAACAAACAAGGACAGACAAAAAGATTAAGTCGATTATACCGACTCCAGTACGTAACTACCACTTATTTAATCGACCCCGAAACGATGAAAGAGCAAAGCAAGCGTCTGAAACATTTTTGATTCGAGCATATAAAATCGAAGTGAATATTCACTTAACATAAATATACTTTGGACCATTATATTATAATACTAATTGCCTTGAACAAAAATATAATACATGGAATTCTAATATGATATTTTAATAAATATTTACCTTGATTATTCTTGTTACTAACATAGTATCAGTATATAATTAAGCCTATAGCTCAAAATGGTGACGTGCGTTCAGATTCGGAATCAGCGTACTCGACTTAGTTTAATAGACTACCGGTTGTCTTGGTAGCAGACAATTTTTTTGCTTGGCCTAGTATTATCAGTTTCAAATATTTGCGTGCCATCTACATTTGCAATGCTAGTTTACGAGAAATTTACAAATGAAAGACGATAAAATATTTCCGCTTTTAGACATCGGAGAAGCACTTCATTAGACTTGCATAAAATGTCTGCTATTATACTGTGCCTCCTTCACATCGTGTTGATAGGGAAATATCGGGAGTGAAAAAAAAAAGGAAAAATTTATGTGTGCGGATGTAGGATGAATATATGTGTAGATATTATGTTGGTGTGACAAGAAATCAAGTGTTGGACACGTATAATGATATTTATATATATTTATTCCATGGCATTGTTTATGCCTTTCTATTGGACAGAGCCAATTGTACGATTTAACAAGTGAGATTGATTAAGATACAGAATTCCCCAAACTTACTACAAGATGGATTTGTTATCACTCATTCTAAAACTTAGGTACCTTAAGGAAAGTGACTTAGGCTTTTGCACAATAACACAAGATCGGTTTCGTTTGTGAAACTGAATTACTGCCCTATGATAGAAGTTCAAACATGTTTTACATGAATTCATGCGTATATTAGCATAGGCTGGTGAGTATTGGAAATCCAGACGTAATATAGAATTTGGAGTAAAATATATTATTGCAGAAATTTCGTGTAACAAAACATCTGAATTTTAAGTTTCAGAATTCAAAATTAAAATAATCACAGACATGCATACAATTAGACGACGCTGTCGTAAATAAACATAGTATCTGAATTCATGAATGTATGTGTGAATGAATATATGTCTGTGCATGTGTGTATATGTGTATGTATATATGTATGTGTATATGTATATAAATATATGTGTTAAGTAGCTTGTTTACCAACCACATGGTTCCGGGTTGAGTCCCACTGCGTGGCACCTTGGACAAGGGTCTTCTACTATACCTCGGCTGACCAAAACCTTGTCAGTGGATTTAGTAGACGGAAACTGAAAGAACCCCGTCGTATATATATATATATATATATATATATATAATATATATATATATATGCGTGTGTGTGTTTGTGTGTCTGTGTTTGTCCCCCTATCATTGCTTGTCAACCGATGCCGGTGTGTTTATGTCCCCGTTATTTAGTGGTTCGGCAAAAGAGACCGATAGAATAAGTACTGGGCTTACAAAGAATAAGTCCCGGGGTCGAGTTGCTCGATTAAAGGCGGTGCTCAAATGACTGAAACAAGTAAAAGAGTAAAAGAGTATATATGTGTGTGTGTATGTGTTTGTGTGTATTTATATATATGTATGTGTGTGTATATATATATATATATATATGTATACATTTTATTTTTGTATATATATTTGTATGTATTTATGTGTACCTTATAGAAAATTATGTGCTCATGCAAGTGTGAAGTTTTTGCTGTTTTATCCTGCTTTTGTGTTGTCGCATTGATGTGCATTAATTCTTGTGTTCATTATCGCACACATCTTCGTAAATAATGAAATTCATTTGCATTCCCGTATCGGTCAGTCAAACCCACCCTCATTTATATTTAATTTAATATCGTACAGAGATTTCATACAACAATCAAACATTCGTGCCACTGAAAATTGAAGTGTTTGTGTTTCTCCTACTCCCTCTTTTTTGCACAGGGTAATTTTGTCTTCTCCTGACACTTCTCGTAAGTTAAGGTTTTTTACTTTTCGTAAAGTTGGAAGAATTCGTTCATTTTCTTATGAATGTATTTTTAGATTTTGCAATGGTAATCAAATTATCACTGAACGTGTTGGTACGTGCATGGAAGCACAAACTAATTGAATTGTCAATTCTTGCAGAAAATCAGATTCATGCATTACATTCCTAAATCTGTTATGAGATGAAAATATAATTTACTACACCATTCCAATCATATGATTCTGAATATATTTAATTTTTTATTCACTTATTGCGGTTTTACATTTTTTTCTACGCTTATTTTACTAAATTTCTTCCTTTAAACAATTATGCCTTAATAATAATGTTGTCATGTAGTGTGGACGATTAACATTTTGTACTGAAAGTCCAACGAATTCGGAAACTCGGATTATTGTAAACATTGCCCTCATTCTTATAAAATATTTTCTGACATTAATATAAGTTTAAATAAATCATATTCCATATTGACTATTTCTTGAATACGTAAGTATGTAAAATTCCTAATTATCAAAGAAGTATTCAACCGATCTTATAGCTAACCAATTTGCGATCGATGCTGATTTACATCTCAGATGACTGCAAATGATTAATGGGAGTAAAAGTACATAATTATATTGAATTACTTTAGTTGTGAATGCGCGTATTCATGATATTGTGGGTTTTGAAAATTAGGGATACTCTGATAAAAGTAATAAAATTAATTTTTAATGGCGACATAATTATAATATGTGTAAGAATTGAGATTTAATTATCTAAAAATATCTGTCTAATGAAATATCTTACAATAAATACGCTGGAATTGTTACAAAACATAAAATCACGTAATATATTACTCTATTAATCGAAATAAACTTGATTGCTCAAATAAGCTATTGATTCTATACCAAAAGATCTCCGCCCACTGAAAGTAAAAAGTGCATAAAACACATGTGTTTTTTTTTTATATTCACGTGTCTATTAAAAGGCACACCATACTAAGTATTGTGAAAAAGAAGGCAATTTCGATGCATATACACAATATATATATATATATATATTTTAGAAGGTTTGGAGATGATGTACAGGTATTTTATATTAGAAGAAATGAGTTACTCAGAAATTCGGATGATTTTATATTTACAGATTTTTATGTGTGTATTACATGTTTTTATACATCATATAACATATATCATATATCATATATAACGCTTTCGTCATTCTACTGGAGTTTTCACACACTCACACACACACATATGTATATATATATATATATATATATATATATATTATATATATGATATATATATATATATAATATATATATATTATATATATATATATATGTATGTGTGTGTGTGTGTGTGTTTGTGTCTGTGTGTGTGTGTGTGCGGTAATAAATCGTATGCTATACAGCTGGTAGTTTACGGTTGAGCACGTTCACCAGCTCAGTGCTCGTTGGCTAACTGACTAATAATTTAGGCGGTTGATAGGAGATACGAGCACATTTATTAATCACTGCAAACGTTTACACCTATGAAGATTCGACCACTCGCGGGTCCGATACTAACATGTGGTTTAGGTGTATTGCTCTGTGTGGATATGTCTGCTCGGGTGATTTGAAGTGGTATCTTGTTAAAATAAACCCTGTTTACGAATATTACTTTCTCGTCATCCTGTATAGAAATGGCAACACGAGTCATACGGCTTTATTCTTGTAGAGTAGAAGGATCATAACAAATATCAGATAGAGAAAGAAACACATACACAATACAGGAAAACTGAATTAGATATATATCTTAGTAAATATGGATGTACATACGCCCAAACGCACGTGGTCTGGCGCAGGCACACTTGCTTATACAAATGCTCAGGCACTTAGTGGCCAGAAACATACGCTTGTTTTGCACACATATACTCGAACAGCGAATTAAGTAGATAATAATAAAGTTGATATAAATTACAAATTTGGTGAGGAGTCAAAAATTCCGCTATCTGGATCACTGTGTTTGGTTGGTATACTTATAGCAATTGTACAGCCATAGATATGGGCATAAATATTGACATAGTAAATTTGTATGTTTTGAATAACTAATGAAGCAACCAATAGCCTGTAGAAAGCTTTCATGCCACGGTTAAGAAAACCTGTCAAGATAGGCGAAGCATTTGCGCTTCCATCTGAGGTTGATCGCACGTTGAGCGATAATTATTGAGCGACTGAAATTGTTAGTTTCCTCTGTTTAAATAGCATACTATGACCACGGGTTATTCCATTGTTGTTCATGAATAATGTGGCATTGTGTTCATAATCATGCACACTATATATATATACCGTTACATCTAACAGGTCGGTGTCCACCAATGAGGATGTTCACAAACGGCCTCGCAGTTCTGCCGTCGCCGAAAGACGTTTGAGATCCGCTCCACTGTATATATATATATATAAGATATATATAGATATATATATATATAATTATATATATATATATATATATATTATATATAGATATATATATATATAGATATATTATATATATATGTATATATATATGTTATTTACATATACATATATACACATAGAAATGTATATGTATTTATATATATATATATGTATATATATGAATGTATGTATTTGTTGTGATATGATTATTAGACAAGAAAATATATGCCGTTAAAAGAAATGAAGTATAGGCGCGGCTACTGCAAACGATATTCATAATTCTTGTTTACTGAAGAATATTTGAAGTATGTTTTGCAAATCTAGTAATGACATTGCACTTATTTATTTCCCTGCGATATCATATACGTAATGCAAAACGAAGGAACGGCTACGACACGAATACAAACATAATTCAAAATCATTGAAACATTTATGAATACAGTGAAAACAATAGAATGGGCGACGAAGTCGAAAGAAAAATGTATAAACCAAAATAAGGTATCTATTACATAGGGGGATTCGTCAGCATTTAATTAGTGTAATATGTTATTTTCATGTTGTGTCACAGTAAATTAATAAACGAAACGATTGTAATTAAATGGAAATAAAGATGGAACATGAGATATAAATGAGAAAATAGACATAGCATACAGAAATATATATATATGTATATGTATATATATATGTATGTATGTATGTATGCATGTATGTATATATATACGCATAATGTTGAAATGAATTATATCCCAAAATTCCAGAGCAGTGGAAGGGAATAAATTAATAAAGATTGAATTGAAAAGTATGGCGGAGATGAAAGACACTCAAAACAATATACACAGCACATAATTAACGAAATGGATATATGATTTTTTTTTTTTTGTATTTATTTCCATTTCTATTCAAACACAATATTGATATTTTTGCGAAATTTTAATTCAATTATAGACTGAAAATGTAATTATCAGTATCGAAATATGAATACTGTTTGAATTTTTACTGCAAGCATCTAGTATTGTCAGAGAGTACCTCATGACCAAAGTAGATATTTAAAAAACATATATACGTATTTTTTTTTAATGTGCGTCTGTAAGAAATATACACATGTTCCTAAATTTCATTTGCTATTATTTTTATTCATATATATGTACGTGTATGTGCGTGTCTATGTGTGTCCATACATATATTTCTCGCGCTCGTAAAATTATATGTATAAGCATCATCATCTAAGTATGTGGATGTACGTATGTTTGTAGGCATTGGCGGTTAACTTTAACGTTGTGCTTCGTAGAAAAGGTCAGTAAGTTTATTGATTTTCTGTACGATGCAGACAGTGTACAAACATATGAAATCCGAAGGAAAGAAATAAGTTTAGTATCGTATATACAATAAATATAAGAAACGAAAAAAACATCAAATGATATATATTTCGTGAAGACTTCGTGTAGGAAAATTAAGAAAGTTTGGAGGAAAAGTGAGTGATAGAGAAAAATCTTGCAAAATAGGTATGAAATAAAAATAAGACTACATATGTCAATGTATATATATATATATATATATATATTACTATGCATTGACATATGTAGGATTTTATTGATAACTATTCCCTATTTTACACAGAGACAAACATACGCACACATATATGTATATCTATAAACATATATAAACATATATATATGTATATATATATATATATATATATATATATATATATATATTATATTATCCTTATCCTTAAAAATGTTTTAGCCCGAAGGCCGCGGCCATGCTGGGGCATACCGCTGATATATTATATATATTATATATATATATGTATGTATTTATATATATATATATATATATATGTATAAGTATATGAAAGAATGGAGTTGAACGACTTGTTAACAAATTTCTTATATATAATATACATATATATATATATATATATATATATATATAATATATATATATATATATATATATATATTATATATATATATATATATAATCAACATAAGCAACAAGGATATCCAGAGATAATGCAGTACGGTCGTTTCATGCCAGTCGCATGAAACAATCGCACTGAATTACCTCTGGATATCTGTGTTGCTTATTTTGATTCTAATCACCTCATTTTAAATTATATGTGCAATACCATATTCTACTTACCATATCCATCTGAAACTATATCTATATCTATCTGTCTATCTATCTATTTATCTATGTATCTCTCTCTCTCTCTCTCTCTCTCTCTCCCTCTCTCTCTAGATATATATATATATATATATATATGCAGAGAGCGAGTGGGGGTGAGAGAGACTGGGGTGAGAGAGAGAGGGGAGAGAGAGAGGGGAGAGGGAGAGAAAGACAGACAGACGGACAGAGAAAGTGTAAATCTCCCAAAAAGATGAAGAAGCACGTTAAAAAACAAGCCGAGGACTTGGTATATGTAAAGTATAAGCAGCGAAGGAAAGAAATGGTTTAACGTTTCGAGCAACTTTCTTCTTCAGAATAAGAGGGAAGTCCAGTAGAAAGGAAGACGGAGGAAAGACGCCAACGATTCTCATACACACACGCACACACACACATGCACACGCACAGACACACACACACACATATACATGCATATATATATATGTATATATATGTATATATATATATATATATTATATATATGTAAGCATAGATATATATATATATGTATATATATATATATATATTTATATATGTGACCGCGTGTGTACCGTTGGAGATTTCTTTTCCTCCGTCTTCCCTTCTCTGGATCTTTTCTTTTTCCTATGTTTCTGACGAAGAGCTCTGCTCGAAACGTAAAACCCCCTTCTTCCCTTCCTTCATGTGTGTCCAATAATTACATTTCTTCCACGCCTCGTGTTGTTCTGTTTTCTCTTTGTGCTTTCATGTTTGAATTAACTTTATATATATATAATATATATTATATAATATATATATATATATATATATATATATATATATATATATATATATTTATATTTATATCTATATATGTATGTATACATATATATATATATATGTATAGATATGTATGTATACATACATATATATATATATATGTGTAATATATATATATATATATATATATGTGTGTATGTGTGTGCGTGTATAAATATTCCCTTGTTTGTATTTTTATGTATATATATATGTATATCACACACATGTACACAGACGTACACAAATATAATCTGACACCATAATTACCTTTCTTAATAGAGCAAGTTACTCATTGAATGTCAGTATGCTGCAGACCTCTTGCCTTTTGCAGAAATGAATTATTGTTTGTGAAAAAAAAAATGAAATATTGACGTTTTCTTTGTTACGTTAGAATGTATTTATCTTGATGAAATTTGAATAGACTTTGATTTGTGATTTTTCTGTTAGATGTAGGCATATCTACTTAAATAAAAAAGCATGGCCTCTGTCGAAAGATGGAGATATACTGCAAATTATGTGTTGAATCGGTTAAATATTTAGACTACCGTTTCCTTTGAAAATAAGTTTGACATTCTTCGATAATTTGTTATTTCTATCGTCATAATCTATAAATCTGGCGTGATAAGTTTAAAACACCATAACCTCAAAATGGCCTTTGAATATAGTGTGCCAGATGACAATTATTTGATATGCTAGTTACGCTAACAAAAATTCAAACAGTACCCTGAAGTTTCATGCTTAGCAATTTGCACTATGTTTTTATCAATTTCCTTATATTGAATTGCACAAACAAATATAGTGAATTACCAAAGTGGTGAGATCTGATTTGTGACGCTTAAATTTGCTGTGTGTGCATCGACAAAACGAATTTGTGAAAGTGATATTCCCGATAATGCGTTGATATGTGTCTAGACACGATATATATCGGTAAGAACTGAAGTAATTGTAGCAAGGCATATTTTCCACAACTATATAATATACAATACTTGCTATATTTCACGAACGTCATAATAAGCCTCGTCATTATCAACATCATCAACGTTGCCATTCAGCGGGTGCAACGCCAAAATAATACATTAACAATAATTCATATATATACGTGTGTGTATGTATGTATGTATGTATGCATATATATGTTAAAAATATATATACATACATATTATATATATGTATATATATGTATATATATATATATATATATATATATATATATAATATATATATATATATATAATATATATATATATATGCGAACGTGTGTGTGCGTGCGTATTTGTGTGCGTGCCTATGTGTGTGCGTGCGTAATTTATTTATGGATGCATTTATGTATAGGTGGATTGATACAAAAATAGATGCATTGACGTTCCTTTCTACTGCCGTTATAATTAAAGCAATTTTATATGAATCTTAGAGATTACACCATAATTTAGTGGTATGGAAGTTTATTACTTTTTGGCAAGACGAACTATGACTTTAAATCTGTGTCCTAAAAGCCGTCACCTCACTGTTCGAATGTGGCATTGCTGGTGGAAAATTCGAATTTATGATTTTTAAACAAGAATATTATTGACAATGAATTCATATATCGAACAGTGAGAATAACCGTTCAACGGTGCAATGATGGGTGAATATTCGTTATTTCTGAAATGAAAAGGCAATACTGTCTACATGTACAAATATCATCGCAATTGTGCAAGCGTACCACATGGACGTGATGGCACTCGTCTCTAATTTGCATGAGAATACACGAGACGTACATAACAATAACATAATACATGAGAATTATATAACACTAACAGCACTTTTAGCGTTCCTAAATAGCAGACGAAAATTATACACAAATAAAGAATCCAAAACAAATCCTGGAAAATATAAAGTGAAAATATCGCTGAAGAAATTCCAGACCATAAGACTGAAAATATACCCAGGAGAATGTAAGGTAATGCATAGTTCTGCAATAAACGTATATAAAATCCGAGATCTGAGGAGAGTTGCAGTTTCTTATTTACAAAGATCCATAATACTAAAGATAGAGACAAAATTGAATGTGACCTCATAAAATAATTTGAAAATGTTACATTGAGCCATATATGTAAAAGCTTCAAATTGGATATATTTAATAAACATTTAAAAACATATCTCAACAGACATAAGGAGATAAATCTTAAGATGCGCTCGACAATCGCACACAGAAAACTGCACAGAGATAACATTACTAGAATATATAGGCAATCTAAGAAAGTTATAATTTAATCCATGATGATGCAAAATATACATTGATACAAAACAAAATATCGAAGATCGCGTAGTGCGTCACATCTAAACCTGAAGGAGCACATACAATTTCACAGTCGTTCATAGATGTAGGTTGGTATATCCCATAAAAAGCAAAGTAGGCATCATAAACAAACCTATATTACTTTGTATTATTGCTTCTGACGCTAGCCTACTTAGAACCCATTATTGCCACCTAAAACCTAATGGAATGGATATGTAGCAGCGTAACCATTCGATGTTCAAAGAAATTTGTAGATAGACCTAAACGAAATTTCATCCAGCTCGACTTTGTAGAGTTTTATCTTTAGATCTTGAAAAGCCTGCCTATATAACTCGAGTTAAATAAAGTATAAACAACTGCCACTAGCTTTAATCGTGCCTTATAATGAACGTCAATATGGGAGAGTACCCAAAAGTGGAAAAGCGCAGGACAATATACTGCCAGAAGGAGGGAAAAGGATATAAAACCAGGCCTACAAATAAAACATACGAGATGGAGGGAATACTGGGTGCTGGCCACGGATTTGGAAAGACTAGTAATATTTCCACTCATAAAAACAATAAAATGACCAGATTTAGTCCAATGGGACAAAGAACGGAGAGTAGGAATTTTGCTAGAACTGACAGTGCCATGGGAAGAGAACATCGGCAATGCAGAGGAATGAAAGGAGAACAAGAAGATTTGTTTTTTCTAGCTCGGAGCTGAGAAAAGTAATAAGAAGTGTAGAGTAGGAGGTCGAAAAACCCAGCTTCTATATATGGCTAAAGTGGAAGACTAAAAATGGCTTGAAAGTCATAAGATGCCGGCAGGAAAATATCATCATTATGTGAGACAAGCTGACACTGAATTAACTTCGCTGATTGACAGGCGACGGTCACGTTTAGAGAATGCGTCAGCTAAGACTACGCGCCATCTTGGTCAGTTAAAGTTGAGGCAGTGTCACGTGACAATTTGCTGGGGCTGCCTGCTTGAGTTTGCAGCAGGTTTTTAAAAGGACATTTGACAAGTCAGTCAGTCGCCCGCTGACACTCGTTGATGCTACATCGAAGAGGTCAGGGAAAAGACGAAAGAAGAAGAAAGAAGAAATCCACCCGGCACCAGAGCTGAGGACACCACCTAAGGTGGGGGTGGGGAAGCCAGGTTAAAATGGTTGAGGAGGAGGTACCGAAACTGGACGTGGTTCCTTCTCATTATGTCTTGAGCAAACTGGATCCTATAAAGGAGCTCTTGTGTTAGTAGACCATGAAACACGGTTGAAATTCCTCCTGCAATCACAGGAAATATAAACAGGTCATCTAAATATTAATTTTAAGCCATTAATCAGGGAAAATAAAGATGCGTACAGATACACACACCTTTATATCTGTGCAAACATATACATATAACAAAGATATTTATAGGTTTATAATATATCTATCTCACATTGTCTTAAGTAATTGAAAAATATCTATTTAAGAACAAAAACAATAATTTACAAAGTATAACAGGTTATGCAAATATATGCATACATACATATATACAAATATGTATACGTTTATATGGATACAGTATAACCACCTCGCATAGACTTAAGTAACATCGTGAAGGTGACACGCAGCGGGACTGAACCCGGAACTGTGTCGTTGGGAAGCAATCTTCTTACTACATAGCCATTACGTATACTTAAAACAGCTTGTGCTCTATTTTGTATGTAGTTAAGCTCACGTTTCGTAAGGCGGCGAGCTACCATATTCGTTAGCACTCCGGGTAAAAACTTTTGTGACATCTCTCTTGTCTTCGTGTTCTGAGCTCAAATTCTACCGTGGACCACTTTGCTTTTAATCATTTCGGCGCCGATAAAGGAAGTATCTGTTGAGCAATGGGGTCGATGTCTTTGACTTAGCCGTTTACACAAACCTGCTGGATTCTTGCCAAAATTTGAAATCGATATTTTCTTTTTAAGTCTCCTCTTATATATATTGTTTATAGAGCGGTTTGAAATTGGGTTGAAGAGGTCAAGAGTCATAAGGTATTTTGAATTATATGGCAAATATAGATAAAAGGGAAAATAGAAAGAAAAATAGAAGGAAAGGAAAGGAAAAGTAAAACTTCTTGGTTTATTCAATAGTCTTACATTTTCATGACTTCCATAAATTAATGTATCAGTAGGAGTATAGAAGAGAAGAGAAGAGAGTTTGTTCAATCCATGGCTAGTTTCAGAATTCCACGTTTACGTAGGTTCTAAAATTCGGTGCTAATGGCTAGTTGACTGAAGGTGTAATCCAAAGGAGCTATTGGGGTTATCCGGTGTAGTGATTGGACATATGTGACACCCATTTGTAGCTTCTAAGTTAGTCCCTGTAATCTCAGTGGAAGCTGTAGTATAAGGCTAAATATAATATTTAAAGTAATGGCGATACAGTGTCTAAAATGGGCTAAGTAAAAGAACAATAGATAGGGAAAGCACATAGAAAAAACATTAGAAGTGATAAGGAAATTATGGCATGTTAAATGAGTCGGAAGTCTCCCTAAGAATACCGACTGATTTTACATGTTAATATTTCCTTTCTTTGCCTTTAATTTTTCTTTGTATCTTCCCTTCTATTCATCGTCGCACTATAATCGTTCTGAAGTTGTTTATCAATTGTAATGAGGTAAAGGTAAAATTACCCATTCTGATAAATATAAACAGCTACAAACATACTCACATTTTAATTAAATCATGACTTTAAAACACAAACGATCTACTTCTTGTTAATTATTGCTCCATTGGATCGTCTTTCTCTCCCTAAATATATATATATATATATATATATATATATATACATATATATAAATATATATATATATACATATATATATATATAAAAATATATATATGTATATATATATATATATAAACATGTATGTAATATATACATATGTATATTATATAATATACACTTTATATATATATATATACATATATACATTTATATATACATATATATATATATATATATATATATATATATTATTATATATATATATATATTATATGGATATATATACATATATGCATATACATATAAATATTATATAATATAATATATGTATATATACACATATATTTATATACAATGATAGAGAGAGATGAGTGAGAGAGAATATGAAGGAGACGGAGCAGGTAATATGATTGAGTACTCAGTTATTCTCCGTTACGCAATATTTATGTGTATCGTATTTAGAATATAATTGCCGCAACACATTTGTGAGTGTAGCATACACGTTAATGATCGGTTTCGACGGAATTAGTAACCTCTGGTACATGTATCGATTAATTTTAGTGCTATTTGTTCACACATTAATGTCAACAGCACAAAACAGTTATGAGGAAAGAATCCGGTTTGCCAACATTCAAATTGTGTGTATGTATGTTTATATGTTCTACTGTATATTTGTGTATGCTTCTGTTTTCATATGGCTTATACGTTTATATATGCACGCATATGTTTATTTTTTCTCATATATGTATACATGATGCAAAATCGATATTTATCATTGTTTGCTATTTTAATTTTTCATCAAAGGTCAGCTTTTATGATTGGAGTTTAATATATAACATATTGACTCGATAGGAAATGTAGCCAAATATTAAACACACAACTCGCTATTGTTATCATCAAAGATTATAAAAATGCTATAAACACATATATTTACATTGCTTTCAGAAATATTACACATTTTCATTGATTTTCATTCTCCAAGAATGAACATCTTTAACACTAAGTCTATCCATTTACTACTTTTTTGTGCTTCATTTATAACAAAATCTAAATTCATCTGATGACAATCTAAAAGCAAAAGTGATCGCTTAGGCCAAAAGAGGTCTAGAAAGATTGATGGTCTGGTCAGTGAACAAGTTAGTTATTTATTCTAGAAACTAATGAATGATTGATAATAATCAATACACCTGAGTTCACTTACAAAAAAAAATAGTTTTTATCTTGATGTAATTATTGATTTAAATTTGAAGCTTTTCTATGATAAATTTTGTCGCAAACATTATGTTTTAAAAGAAGATATTTCCATATTTTCCGTTTTGTTTATTTGACCTATAAGACGTTTATATATCATTTAGATCTTTATAGCTATGAGATTTGAGTTCGTGAAATCATGATAATCATGCATACTGGATACTCAAGCTGGTTTACATAAACGGTTATCAAAATGCGAGTATATGATATACTGTAAGAATTGAATGTACACTACATTACCATCAAAGAAATAACAATGCATTTAATTATTGGTAAGAAAACTTGATTCCTTATTATAATATTTTAATGTGTAAAGAAATAACTGCCAATCACCATTCAAATGGAATCCATTTAATACAGTCTGCATATTATATCAGAAGTAACAACTATTATATATTATTGAGTCATACTATTTAGAGATGTATTTATTAATATTATAAACGGCTGTTGAATTTCTATAATAAAATACGTGGTTATAATTACGATATCCAGCGCCAAAACGTAAATACATTTTATGCAATGAACTCTTTCAATTAGATTAATTTCAGTATTATGAATGAAAGGAGTCGTCTGTTATAGAGTATCTCGAATGCTAACACCGTGGGTGTCGTTTTCTATACGGTGAAATAATAATGTTGCATGTAATATATAATTTAACATTCATGAAATATAAAATCGCGATGAGAAATCTATTTATCATTACGTTCAATGGGATATTCTTGCCTTATTGTCATGACTAATAACTTATCCATAACAATAGACTCAAGAACCTAACTAGCATTTTATTGTTATTATTGCGGTTAAGATTCAGTCGGGTCACTTATAGAGCAGTGTTAAGAAAATATATGAAATGGAAAGAAAATATAGTACTCAAATTCAGTGTTCAAAATATCCCCGTGTACTTATGCTGTATTTTATGTGAGTGTTGAGATAGAGTGTAATTAGCAGGAAGACGAATGATACAGCCGGGGTATTGCCGTTCACTGCTTCATAGTATTTGTAAATAAACCAGCATTTTAACTGAAGTTTCGACTTGGTAATAATGCGATCTGATTGTTTTTGTTTTTCATCTAAGACCAATGACATTAGAAATAAT
>NC_043015.1:3033334-3088334 GCF_006345805.1 Octopus sinensis
ACTGTGTTGGAGTGGGAGATTGTTCCTCTCAAAGAGTGGTTGAAAGATTTCTTTCTTCCCACATATTGTGGGAAGATGTTGACAAGAGCGTAGGTCTGTAGGTTGCCAATCTGGCATGGATACTATCCGTCTGGGGCTGGGTGGTAGTAGATCCATGCTGCTAAATGGGAAATTGATGCCGGCGGGTGATTAGGTTGTCTCAAGAGCTCTTTTGAACCTGTGAACCCATTCAGCCACAAGAATTCTGATCTTCCCAGATTTTTTAACATGGCTGGTAGCAGGTATCCAGTGCTACTTGAGGTACGCCTCCCCAAATGTCACGTGTTCATGGAAACCAGGATAAGAGTAGGGTCCTGGAGCAATTAGTGGAAGAAACGCCCTCCTCTCCTCATTGAGGAGAGATGAAGACAGTCGAGAAGGGGGAAACCTCTTCGAATAAGAGCCGAAAAGGAAAGAAGGGAGTTAGTGGATAGGTTGTTACACTTAACATCGTGGTTAGTGGATTCACTTTCTGGAGACGGTGGCTGTTGTTGTTCTTGAGGAATATATTTCATTTCGTGTTGTTCTCAGTTCCATTAAACAGCTGACGTGTAGTATTCCGTGGACTTGTCCAGGTAAAGTCGATTGCATGGAGGGGTTAAACAAATGTATTACACTTATAACACAATTTCTTGCAGAATACAATACTTCGCACTACGAGTCTACCACCATCATCATTCAGATACTACTGTATTTACGATCGTGTTTTAAATTTAAGACACACTAAAATATTTCTCTAAATAGAGACCAGATCATTTCTTCGGAACATACTCTAGGATTATCTGAAAGCAGCCTCACATTTCTTTCGTCCAAATCCGCCTGCCTCACTCTAACTAATATAGTCCTAGAATACCAGCAGTGGGAATCCACTCCGTGTACATATCTTGCACCCTACATATCATCCTCTCAGGAAAAGCAATAAATTTAATCATCGGATAAATTAATCTAAAGACAGTACATGCTTGAATTTAGGATAGAGTTGTTATGGCTAAATTCAGAATGGCATGAGGCATTTTTGAACATAGGTATGCTTATTTATAGATAATCCTGATCTTATACAAAAATGATTAGCAGGTGTATATTTCAAGATATATATTTGTAACATAAAATGTTATCAAATCCATGCAACTTTGTTTGAATATATGAATGCTTAGTGCGTGTTATGTCTCAACTAATATTCTGTTATCAGACTGTTTAAAGCTAGTTTTATTAACTGCGTTTGACTTCCATTACCACAAAAAAAAACACACAATAACTACAACAATGCAGTGAGAAAAAGTTATATTTGGATAAGTAGATTGTTCCAAATTAAGATATTCTTGCGAAGTAAATATTGCGTAAAGATTACAAAAAGATTTTTACTTAACCTGATGTCATGAGGTAGTAAGAAATGAAATACCAAGTTCAGACATCCATGGCAAAAACTAGAGTAAGTAAAGTGTTGTTTTTTTGTGTGATTACATTTCTGTATATCTATCGGACATGAGAAAGAGAAAGACTGTTTTAGATTAACATCAATTTGCTGGTCACTTATTCTTTTTTTCATTTTAAGTAAATGCAAGACGAATCATATTATGGCGCGTAATTGTCGTTCTTTTTTCACAAATATAAAATGTAACCCTGCGTGAATCAATGTTTGTAATATATTAAATGACAGCATTTGATGTTAACTTCCAACAATAGAATTCCACACATATTTCTATAGATCTATACTACATATTGTTTAGCCGTACAAAAGTTTAGTGTCAGTTACATAACAAAAAGGTTTACATAAACATATTATCATAGCCAAAAATGTAAAGAGCATATTACGTATATAAGAAAGCAAGCAAACAAATATTATATATATATAATATATATATATATATATATATATATATTTGATTTGATTTTTCGAGTTTCAGCTAATGAGCTGTGGCCATGCTGGGGCATATAAAATAAAATACAAAATGGGACAAGAATGCAAAACATCCAGATAGACGATACAAAAACAAAATCACGAACGGGTCTTTCGAAACCTTTTATCTCGCAATTTCGGGTAATTAATCTTTAGATTACGAGGATGATCCGTTTCTTGACAGAAGATAAAAGGCTTCGAATGACCCGACCGTGCTTTTTTGTATTGTCTACCTGGATGTTTTGTTGTCCCCTTTTGTATCACCTAGTTGTCCGGATGTTTTGCGTCCTTGTCCCATTTTGTATTTTATTATATATATATATATATATATATATATATATATATATATATATATATATATATGTATATATATGTACACCTGTATCTATATCTATATCTAACTATCTATCTATATATATGCATATACATACACACACACAGACACATATATATCAATATATCATGCTTGCAATATTTGAAAATAATGTTGCTCCAAAATGTAAGTAGAAAAAAGTGAATTGAACAAAAGTACCAATAAATATGAGACTGGGCACAAGCAAACGACTACTAATAATCCCTTACAAATATAGTTTTTTGGTGCATTGCTATATATTGGTTTTATGGAAATAGAATTCGTTATTTATAAAGTAATATTACTTAGTTTTATTCATTTAAAAGTATCCAGCTAAGTGATATTCAAGAAGAATCTCTAAAGAAAACACTTAGATGAAATTATCGATATAAATTATGCATGAAAACCCATACAATCATTATCACTTTTCTGCACGTATTAATGTGTTCATTGTGTAAGAAATTCTGATCAAACATTTTTACTTCCATGTACTACACTTCTGCGTCAAGCTTTGTATGTTATCATCTTTGTGCGTTGAAATTGGAATATTTGTCCTGATGTGTGTTGGTATATGTCAATTTTTGTGTTCAAACATTGTGCCAGGTGTGAGTGTATATATATATAGATATCCTTACCATATACAATATACATTAACATATCTACCGCAGAGCTCTTTATGAAAAATCTATAATGGAAATAATTCATAAACGTCATGATACTTATGTGTCTTAAATGTGCAGTTTTTTAAAAAAGATGAGTTATTTCACTTACCATTATAAAATATTCATGCCTTTAAAAAGATTATATATTCTAAAATTTTTAAAAGTAGACTAAATGTTGAATGAATTTACTTGCAGTTTGCTCTTTACACATTTAAAACTTTTCTACTTGAGTCTGTCTAAAGAAAAATGTTTTCTGTATCTAAGTAATTCTATACAAGAAGTCTTAGGCAAATGTTCCTTATTTTCCATCGTGAGTTTCCCGATATTTTCAAGTGGTATAGGATTTGTTTGTTCGTAGAACACAAATAGAGGATTATATCGCTCAAAAGCATCACCTAATTAGAAGTGATAAATTTTCAGGTGAGGTACGAACACTAATAGTGTATTTCTGAATAATGTGGATTCCAAAACTACAGTTTTGTCTCTTCCTAGTCAATAACAATATAAAATTGTCCCCCAAAATCGGTCAACTATAATATCGTACAGAGCCAAAATGTTTTAAAGACAGGCATTCATCATAATTTGAATGATCGGAAAAAAACCTAAAATGTGTCACAGTTGTCATCTTAGTAAGGAAGTGCAACGTTATATGTTGTCTTTCTTCGAAAGATTGACGGTTTTTACACAATATTTATAAAGTAAAGTACTTAGTAATATAGATCTAAAGTGAAATGTGTCAATAAATATAAATGTACAGTAAACCCCTCACCATATCGCGGTTCATCTATCGCGGACTGTGCTTAAGCTTACGTCGATTCCTCCGTGGTGTTGTGTTGCATTTATAATAAAATAAACAAACTATAAAACATTTAATATAGACTACAGTACTGTTTCTATTTTGCGGATTTGCACGTATCTCTGTGGGTTTTGAAACGTAACACTCGTGATAGTCGAGTTAATATTGTATATACATTTAATTTAGATTTTGCAAAGCGATGGATAGAAATGCATAGAAAATAAGAATTTCGTTTTATTCGAGAGAGAGGATCAGAATACGTATGCCGTAAGGGATGCTGCTAAAGGTACCGAAAACTGAATGATGATGCGTAAGCAGCAGGCTGGATGATATCGTAAACACATGAGTAGGAGCATTAAAACGCTCTACAAAATTGCAAGAACTCGATTTTGTTTGACTTAAGACAATGATAGAACTCCTGAAAAAGCATTATACTCTAGAAATTAATGTGTTGCTAAAACAGTGTTTTAACACTCACGTAATTAAGCTGCTTAAGTGCTACTTGAGTAATATCTCCATAAACGTTAATAAACTGAAAGGGAATCATTACAGAAATTACTAAACAATTTTAAAAATTCAAAATGTACAATTTTTATGTCAGATTAAGGGCTCATGGAGAATGTAAATTCTCATTCATGTAGTGAGTCATATCTTGAAGATTTACGTTTTAATGGTTTATAGACATGGCTGTACGTATTTAAAATTGAGGCACCATGATAATTGATACAGATTTATGTTCCTGTATTCTCTTCACAAGACCCAATAATGGTTAAAACTTTATATCCTACGGATGTTTCTCACAGTTCAGATTATAAATAAACATAGACACAACCGAATATGTCACTGCTTCCTGGTGTTAGGAAAATATTTACTATGTTTACACTAAAGATTGTGAGTATTAGAGTGAGTGTGAGAGAGGAAATGCATGAGAGAGGGAGAGAGATAGATAGAGAGAAGCTTGGTACCATTTAAATAGTATAGAAGAGATGTTAAATTTCAATTTCATAAGTAAGAGATAACTTCCATTCTCAACTTACTCCATTCAACATCACTTCTTTTTGTTGAATACATTCTTTCTGTTCGTGTTCATACATAAGTGCATACATTGATACATTCCTACCTATATACAAATATGCATGCATACATTAACATACACACGCATATATATTATACATAATATATAGACACAAATCTTTATATAAATTCAAACATATACATATATATATATATATATATATATATTATATCTATATATATATATATATAATATATATATGTATGCTTCTCTATATATACACACCGTATATGTGTGTGTGCGTCAGTGTGATAACAAACAAATAAATATCTATTTAATTGCATATAGAATGTTGGTTTACACATTTGTTATTTAAAGAAACAGCCATCACAATTTCTTATCTTGTGTTCCGTTCCTTTAGCTACCAACTGGTAGATGTAATCATACATTTCTTTTTCTTTTTTTCTTTAGCTATGGCTTCTAGCTAAGAAATTCATTGATTTTACTTCACATCAATCAAAATGTCTGTGAGAAGAAAGAAATATAAAGAAAAAAAATAAAATTCACTTTTGAAACCACCTGCCTGCGCAGTTTACCGACTAGACGAAAATTAATCAACAGATAGACATCGGAGATAAAATCGCTTATTTGTGAAGAAAAACAACCATCCGTATTTAACTGCCAAACGACGGGGAATTATGTAGACGAAAGTTTAGTTGTAGACAGAACGTATATTCACAAAAAATTATGAAATAAAGAATATTTATCGACCCTATGACACAAAGAACAATTACGTATTGTAAATGAAACTAAAAGAAACAAAAGATTGGTACGAGCATTAACGACAACTATAATAGAGTATTCGCTTGATATGCCTACGTCTGAAAATCCAATCGATTTTGATTTCTTAACGCCAAATAAGACACATCATTTTTCTACTACCGACATGAGTATTTGCATCATTGCTTTATATTTTAATTGCAAACTTATATACAATATACCGCAAAGCGAATACCTGATTAGTGCTATTGGATGACATGTATAACTCACTAAATTTTAGTCTCTGAACTTTGAGCAAATCGCATTGCAGATAACGGAATGGTAATCAATATTCGTGTCCTCAAGTTGACGTTGTACAAACTAGCATTCAATAAAATTTGAAATAAGTGGTTATAACATCATGAAATATTAAATACACGAAAAGGTGTTTCACGTACATTGAGTTGATCTGGAAGGTTGTGAGACATCGGTAAGTGCTGTCAGTGAAAAAGCAACGCATGATACAGTTGTAAAGTAAGTTGTTCCTTCTCACAGTGACAGGGATGCAATGAGACGAATGAGAATAAAGGACGTGAGTGTATTCTCAAGGAGCTATTATCCACCCTAATTCTTAAATCCACAGACACACTTTATATTTGGATGTGTATTTTAGAACATAAAGCAAAATTGATCATCAAATCTCAATAGGGTATTCTGAAATTTCATATGTTAAGCTGCAGAAAACAATGATAACAGAAAACAATCACTTCATTGTCGAGTCACGCAAAACAACTTACAAAGGAGACACTGCGGCAAACTCATAAAAAAACAGATACCTTTACACACATTCATATGTGTACGTACTTATCTACAAGCATACGTATATGTAAGCGCGCATTTATTTACGTATATATGTACGCGTGTATAGGTATGTATCTTTACACCTGTATGTCTATTATATATATATATATATATACAGATATATGCACAAATATACATGTGTGTTTTGTGTGTGTGTGTATGTATGTATATATATATACATATGTATATATATGTATATTATATATTATATATATATATATATGCTTTAATATATATTTATTATTATTATTTAATTGAAAACGACGCATCCATTTTCAGATATATATATATATATATATATATATATATATATATATATATATATATATATATAATATAAGATAGATAGATAGATAGATAGATAGATAGATAGATAGATAGATAGATAGTTAGATAGATAGATATACAGATAGATAGACAGATAGATAGATACATAGATAGATAGATAGATAGATAGATAGATAGATAGATAAATAGATAGATAGATAGATAGATAGATAGATAGATAGATAGATATAGATAGATAGATAGATAGATAGATAGATAGATAAATAGATAGATAGATAGATGGATAGATGTTATGATATATTACACACACACGTGTGTGTATAACACATTTTGAAGGGAATAATTGATCATGACACCGAGGTTTTTGCTGTCATATCTTCCACTCAATTCGCGTTTCTTGTTTTGCTGAAGGGATTACGAACTCTTTCGCAAATTTTTCTCTCGTGGTGGGGTGATATATATAAAATAGCTATTGCCTGTATAAAATGTAATACTATGCTGTAGTTACCTCGGAAGAAGTGATAGTGTTGGTTATGAGGGTTTTGTCTGATGTTTTGCGTCTTCATGAAAATATATTTTGTGTTTCGAATTGATTTAGTAATATTGTTTTTATTGAGGTCTCAGTCAAGAGTAACTTAAACTCTGCAATCAAATAACCTTGATTAAAATCCCCATTATTCTCACACATTTCTTTCGCTTTTCCTTCTTTTATTATTTATTTCTCTCTACGTGTGTACTCTCTACCCTGAAATATGCAACACACTTCTATCAGTGTATCGTACTTCGACACGATTATAATCCACAACCTTTCGTTTCAAGATACCAATATTGCCTCTGAATTTTCTTTTTATTTACTAAGGTTTGCCTGAGGAAAACCTTCTTCCTACATTTCGATTCCTGAATCTCTCTCCCCCTCTCTCTCTCTCTCTCTCTCTCTCTCTCTCTCTCTCTCACACACACACACCGCACAAAAACACAATACATAATGTATTATATATATATATATATATATATATATATATATATATATATACGCGAGAAAGAAGCAACAAGAATGGATAGGTTTGTTAGTACAATCGTTTCATACAAGACAGGCTTTATTAAAAGTTGTAAAATTACAGCATATAAACGTGTCCCGTACTCATCAGCTAAAATACATGTGAGTTCTCTAGACATCCTAGTGGTTGAGGCTATACTCATGAAGTAATGTAGATAATTAAGTAACATAAACATATTTCCAAAGTTCATTAAAGTTCTTTAAAGATGATGTACAGTCTTATCACAGAATTTTAAAAAAGTTCTAATAGCATCACAGAGAAGGTGACCTAATCCATAGAGCACATATGAATTTCCAGAGATATGATGAGGGATTACATACTCACAGAAGATTGTTGTGATTAACAATGGATAAATTCTGTGATAAGACTGTACATCATCTTTAAAGAACTTTAATGAACTTTGGAAATCTGTTTATGTTACTTAATTATCTACATTACTTCATGAGTATAGCCTCAACCACTAGGATGTCTAGAGAACTCACATGTATTTTAGCTGATGAGTACGGGACACGTTTATATGCTGTAATTTTTACAACTTTTAATAAAGCCTGTCCTTGTATGAAACGATTGTACTAAAAACCTATCCATTCTTGTTGCTTCTTTCTCGCTTATAATCACCCCACATTACTGTATTGTTAAAACAGTATAGTTTTTTTGGTGCATCTAAGTTAGTACCATATTCAAGTAAATTCATTTAAATTAACTTGAATCTTTATGCTTTTTGTATATATATTATATAGATATATATATATATTATATATATATGTATGTATATATATATATATATATATATATATATATTATAGATATTATAATATACGACGGGATTCTTTCTTTTACCATCTATCAAATCTACTCACAAGGATTGGTCGGCCAAATACACTTACCATAGTGGTACGCATATATGTGTGGTAATATATATATATATAATATATATATATATATATATATATATATATATATATATTATATATATAAAGATATAGATATATACCATTTATTTATATATAGGTATATATGAAGTTTCTGCATGTGCATTTTTGTAGTTGAAAACCTTTTCGGATTATTAATATATACAATGTAAAAGAAAAGTTCGGAAATTTTAATATTAAACATTTCATTAAAACAGCTAGCTGGCAGAAACGTTAGCACGCCGGGCGAAATGCGTAGCCGTATTTCGTCTGTCGTTACGTTCTGAATGCAAATTCCGCGGAGGTCCACTTTGCATTTCATCCTTTCGGGGTTGATAAATTAAGTACTAGTTACGTACTGGAGTCGATATAATCGACTTAATCCATTTGTCCGTCCTTGCCTGTCCCCTCTGCGTTTAATCCTTTGAGGGTAGTACAAAAAAAGGTGTTTCGTCTGCCGCTATATTCTGAGTTCAAATTCACTCGAGATCGACTTTGCCTTTCATCCTTTCGGGGTCGATTAAATAAGTACCAGCTACGCACTGAGGTCGATATAATCGACTTAATCCGTTTGCCTGTCCTTTCTTGTCCTCTCTGTCTGTGTTTAACCCCTTGTGGTTTGTGAAGAAATAAGTATTTCGTACGATCGGGGCCGAAAAAATTAATAGCATTTGCGTACTGGATTCGATCCAATCGACTTTCCTAATCCCCCAAAATTTCGGGTCTGTGCCTAGACTAGAAAGGAATATTAAACATTTAAATGATTCAGATAGACATAACGGTTTAGAGTAGAAAGTAGCAGTGTTTGGCGGAAATAATCAACAGAAACAATCATCCCATAAATTATATTTTACAAATTTTACCCGTACAATATATAAACCAGTACATTGTATATCTATCAAATTGGACTAAACAGTCACTATAGAAAGAAAATAACTAAGTTTCAATACCATTATCCAGGTTTCACTGGAAGCATAAAAAACAAACATTCATCAGACGGTTGAATATTCGTTTATACTTGAATAACGTGATTTACACTGAATAACGTGATTTACACTGAATAACCAAGTTGGTTGTAATATGACAGAGAGTTTAGGAAAATTAATAAAATCTAGAATATTCCGCATTAACAAAAATATGGCCATCAATCGTAAAATAAACTGATCCTTGAAATTTTGAATTGCAAATCACACTAATGGTATTTGACATTCCGTATATTTTCTCGATACAACTGCTGATTCAAAAAGACGTTTCCTGTCGAAAATCAATATTTCAATTCCAAACTGGCCTTGCTTCTCGCGTACCTTTTTTTTCTCTAATATCGCTATTCCGGAGAATTTATTTTATATTAGGATTATTTGCACAGTGGTCCCTTGAATTAGTAATGTTACTGATTATTTTCAAACATATCTGCAGACACATTAGAAGGAAAACGCGTTAGGAACATTATTCGTCTTAACTTATTTCCATCACAGTCGTATATTTGGCAAAAAATGATACCAATGTCCGGACAAGAAGAAGTATCGGATCATCTATAAATATTGAATGGATGGCAATTACTGAAATGCAAGTAAGTTTGTGAAGTCATTGAGCTTTCGAAAGCAACGCAAAGGGTGTGACCACTTAAATGTAAACATATAAACCAATATCCACGGAAGTGCGATCTGACTAATAATATATTATTTACGTTTCCGACATGATGCCAAATACTAACTCAAAATTAAATATTGACTTACAATCCTTTCGTTTCAGATATAGTTACTGCTATCATCTGTAATTATGAAGAAAGAAGATTTGAAATACTAGCGTATGTTTGTCACCAAACTTATTACTCATGCAGTCTAAAAATAATAATATAAAAATAACGGTTATTACCTTTGATCGAATATAACAAAAATCCTCAATAATCTTCTGATCCGTTCATTTCAAAAAATATTTCAAGTAATATATTTTACTAAAATTTCACATATTCTGAATTAACTTCTACTAATAGCCAAAATACTGTTAGAACAAATATGATTCTTTGAGAAAAAACGTCAGCTAAAATTCTATAAAGAGATATTTCAATATCATATCCATCATAATTTTTGTAAATTGTGGTGATAAAATTAGTTGAATGAATAAATGATTTTAATATATTTTACTTTATAATTCGGAGTATATGTCTCGATACTTTTACAATTTTAATTTTCTGTCAACGTGAAATCAAATATAGCTTGTAAAGACAATGGTTTCTGTTCAAGCAATTTGATGCCGCAATACGAGGCGAGTACATTCATAGTAATTCTGCAAATATTATCCCATCGATTCCTAGATTATATTTCGTAGAGTAGTTGTTAGTTAAATATCAATAGCATATACCATTGAAGTAAAAGAATTGCATATCACGGAAACTAAGTATTTGTTATGTTTCAGTAAAGCATACTTTATCCCACGAATAATGTCATATGCATACATGTACATACATACATAGGCAAATATACCAGACGTGACACGGGATTAAAATGGCATATTGTGCCCGCACACACACTCACACGCACACACACACACTCATATATATATAATATAAATATATATGTATATATATCTAAATATATATATGTATAATGTATATATATATATATATATATAATATATATATATATATATATATATATATATATATATATATATTCATATTATATATAATATATATATATAAGATATATGCATACAATATATATTGTACAGTTGTGCTGAAACAGGTGAAACAGGAAGGAGCAGCATCGACGAAAAAACATTTGTGAAGGACGTTTTAAAGCATTTGTTAAACAGCAATTTGAGTTTAGCACACCAATTTGGACAGAATTATCATTTTTTAAAGGAATGGGATGTATCATATCTCAAAGCAGCTTCAGGACTTGTGAAGAACGAATTTGTACGCCGTCTGTCTCTAAGAATAATTTTGTTGATCCTCTAAATAATCTGGCGTGCTAAATGTTATTTTAACGTTTCAGAATTAAGTGCTGCAGCATGTCTTTGCTGTTCTTGGGTAAGTCGCTTTCCCCTTCTCTTTTGATGTCCTGCAGCATATATTTGCTGATGTTGAAAACGTCTGCTCTCTCTTCTCTCATGAGACTGTATTTCACGTGATGCAGCACACGTTTGGCCATGTTTGGAAAGTGTCATGTCCCTTCTGTATTGTGACTCAGTCCGTTTCCCTACACAATGTCTTTTGCAGATATTGAAAGCTGTCTCATGTCCCTTACCTATTGAGACTTCTCGCCTTCGATTTTTTGCATTCTTCATTGTTTTGTAAGTCTTTCTGGAGAGATTAACTCTTTCCTTTGGTGGCATATGATGATCATGGGAGACATATACATTAATCTCTAGTTTTGTAAGCAGTTGTATGTATGTAGCATGTCTATATTTTTCTACGCAGTATAAATTAACCAAATATAAGCAAATTGTAAACACTTTAGAAAATTGCAGCTTCTGTGATAATTAAGGACTATATTTTTTTTTATAAAACTTGGACCTACAGCATAACCTTTTTCAACTCCTGTCGCTCTCGTCCCATGCGTATATGTATGTGTAGATTTATGTTTGTGCATAATAACGTAATTAACGGGCGCATAAACGCACCCAATCTAACAGACACATACACATTCATATACAAAATGTGACGAAACGCACACATATACAGTCACATACATATGGTAAGAGTGACATATAGAGACATACATTCACGCATATCATTCTTGATACGTGTATATGTATATGTCCAGGTGTATGCGTGTTTAGTAACGTACCTAATGCGGAAACACACACTGTAAGAGAGATATACATATTTATACACCACACACATACACTTAGAGTCATGTGCACTCATATATGTGACGTCGTCTTCGTATATGTAGTATAAAATGTCCTTTACTATCTCGTACCTACTGAACTTCCAAGCACACGTAAGTGAAAGTATAAATGTGAAAATATATATCACACAAAGACATCAATCTCTAAACAGAAATTCCAAACTCCATTTCATTCTAGAAGAAAATAGCTTGAGTGAAAGACCTTGAGACACTTTAGGATATCATTTTCTAACGCATCAACAATGGGTGGCGAGTTTGAATTCTCATTGTTTAGTAATGAAGGCCGATTCAGAATGGTTATCAATAGAGGGAGAAATGTAAATAGGGCATTTAAATCGAGGGAGAGACAAAACTTAAATTACAGCAATGTTATAGCGGGAGCGTATAAATAACGTGAATAGAAACATGTTTACGCACGACAAAACTGAAACACGCTGCAGTCAATTTTCTGAGAGGAAGCGATAGATAGAGAGAGAGGGAGGAAGAGAGAATAAAAGAGATATAAACTGAAAAAGAACTGTTACAGAGGGAGAGAGGAGAAAATAAATGTTAGCAAGAGAAACAGCAAATGAGGACAAGAGAGAAAAGACAGAAATAAGCAGAGAGTAAAACGAGATAATTGGTTGAAAACTGCAGAAGTCAAAACGAGATATTCGGTTGAAAACTGCGATTTTAAGACAGAAACATATGTGAAGCACATTTTCTCCCAGTTTCTCACTTTACGCAGTTGCTCTGAGCAAAATAGTATAGTGCACGAAAATAATTTGGAGATAAATAATGTGTGTGTGTGCATTTATATATATATATATATATATATATATATATATATATATATAATATATATCTATATATATCTATATATTATACCTTATATATATATATTATATATATATATATATATAATATATACATATATTATATATAACATAATATATATATATACATACATATAGATACATATATACGTATATAAATATTTCTATATAAATGTAAATAATACTCATTAATAAAATAGAAAAAAACATTATATATTCATACTTGTATGTGTGTGTGCGTGGGAGTGTTCGTGCTTGTATGTTCGTTCGTTCGTATCTATATGCATTTTAGTATATGCTTTCATGTTTGTATTTCTCTCACACCTTTTCATAAACTTAGTTATCACGTACTGAGGAAACGTTTGCTGAGCATGGCTGTTTTTATACTCCTGTATGTTATTATATTGTAGACAATAACTGAAGTATGTAAAAGAACAAAATAATAAACCTCTACACACAAAATCATATGTGTGTATATATATATATGTATGTATGTGTGCATAAGTGTGTATGTGAGTGTACGGACGTGTTCTTCTTCGTATGTTTCAGCTGCAATACCTACAGGTATGCAATTATTACCGTCAGAATATTATATTTAGTAAATGTTATATTCTTTTACCTGAGTGTTGGGTTTCTTGGTTGTGTCTGATTATCTTAAGAAATGTGTGTATGAATCAGGTTTAAAATTGTCTGGGGTCCTATATTTATGATGCATTTAAAAAACTTTAATAAACCTATTTATATGCAAATGGAAGAAAATCAGATAATCTTTGGCGGGATATTGAGGATTGTATTGTTATTACGGTGTCATTCAATAATAAAACAAAAAGATAATTCAAAAATATATTCGCCCCATTTATACGTAGCTTGTATGATAATAATTCCTTAGAAATATAAGGTAGCATAGCAACATACCACACCTTTCAATTACGAGTAAATGTATACCAACGAATATAAAAATGCACGCACATACATACACCCATTTCCACATGAATCGAGAAAAGATTACATTAAAAATATTAAATATCACGCGCCAGTATATTTTATTTTAATTCAAGCATACAATATTCATATTCCAATTCCAACATTCACACACATGTATATATACATATATACATACATATATATTTATATTTATATATACATACACACACACATATATATATGTATATATATATATATATATATATATATATATATATATATATATATATTATCGTTATATATATACCGTTATATATATATATATATATATTACCGTTAGGCGCAGGAGTGGCTGTGTAGTAAGTAGCTTGCTTACCAACCACATAGTTCTGGGTTCAGTCCCACTGCGTGACATGTTGGGCAAGTGTCTTCTGCTATAGCCTCGGGCCGACCAAAGCCCTGTGAGTGGATTTGGTAGGAGGAAACTGAAGGAAACCTGTCGTATATATGTATATATATATATGTATGTATGTGTATATGTTTTTGTGTTTGTGCTTGTCCCCCCAACATCGCTTGACAACCGATGCTGGTGTGTTTACGTCCCCGTCACTTAGCGGTTCGGTAAAACAGACCGATAGAATAAGTACTGGGCTTACAAAGAATAAGTCCCGGGGTCGACTTGCACGACTAAAGGCGGTGCTCCAGCATAACCGCAGTCAAATGGCTGAAACAAGTAATATATATATATATATATATTAATATAATATATAATATATTATATATATATATAAAATGTGGTAAGGAGGATATAGCAGTTCGTATAGAAATGCAAGGTTCGATAACTGCTTCGGCTATGATGTAATGCACTAGATGATTTGGTTGCATCCACCTTGGTTCTATAACACTAATGGGGCATACAACACTGGGGAATGCAACTCCCCATAAGAATAGAGTATTAGTTGAAACACATTCCTTAAGTGTTGTGCCAATTTTTTTTTTTTTTTTAATATTTTAAAATTTACAATGAATAAAATTGTGTACGACGTTCGAACAATGATATAAAAGGGAAAAGAAAATCCTGAACGATGTTTGTTTTTTTGTTAAAAATTGCAAAAGTCGGCCTGATCAAGAGGCATATCTTCGCGAAAGGCATTTTCTTACAAGGGAAAAATAAAGAAAAATATATAAGACATTCTATTGTGAAACACTGCCCAGCAACGACGGTCTATTCAGATATTATACTATATAAATTATATTTCAACGTATTTTGCATTTGCATTCTGTACTTCTTTATCGACTGAATGATCCGATAGAACACTAGAATGTACGTTGTACAATATCGAGAAAATTTCCTGTTTTCAGACATGTGAATTTAGGATAGTGTATTTATGTTAAACATCGAGAGGTTTTGATGCTTTCGCACCTATAAACAATTTCGTCTTTTGTGTCTATACACATATTTATTGTGATCTTTGGCATTGGATGGTATCTTTTAGATTGATCTCGGTATCTTCTTAATCTGACTATGTATGTCGGTCACTACTCAATATAAGTTTGTATAAAATAATTCAGTTATCACTAAATCTGCATATCATGCTTTTATTGATTTAAATATTTGTTCATACAAATACTAAGGATAAATGTGTTTAAAAATCGTTATTGATTACAAATTTTGGCACACGACTAACAACTTCGACGCCCGTAAAGACGATTACATCAGATCCATTATTCAACTAGTACTGTTTAATCGATCCCCAAAGGATGAACTGCAATGTGAAAGTCGGTGAACTCGGAACAAAAAGACGGATGAAGGACCACGAAATATTTTGCACAACGTACACAGGTTTCTTATTTCTTTATTGCCCACAAGGTGCTAAACATAGAGGGGACAAACAAGGACAGACAAAGACATTAGGTCGAATACATCTACCCCAGTGCGTAAATGGTACTTATTTAATCGACCCAAAATGGGATGAAAGGTAAAGTCGACCTCGGCGGAATTTGAACTCAGAACACAGCGGCAGACGAAATACCTCGAAACATTTCGCCCGACGTGCTAACGTTTCTGCCAGCTCACCACCTGTAGTGAAGTACTTCACCATTTATTGAAGTTCCAATTCCTTGAGGTGTAAGTGATTCGGATAGAGACAAAACACATAAAATATTATCTCTGAGACAAAATCATGATTGAACCAATGGGAAATGTTAATGTATATTTCATTTTAAAATCAATTGACATTTAGAGATGGAAAATTATCTCGCAAATTGAATTCATATTTTCTTAATAATCGAATAGATTTAATTGAATGAAGTTTGTAAATCATCAAGATGGCAGAGTAATATTCGTATTGTCTACACAGCCAAAACCATGTCCGTTGAAGTTACAATCAGTAACGAATTTCAATTCGGATAATTTGATTTGTAACCGAAAACAAATTTTATTGATTCCTTGAATGATAAATAAGAAAATAGTATAGACATAGTGGAAGTATTACTTGAAAATTGAAGACGGATCATTTGTGTATGACCTGAGAGTGAACTGAATATATAAATGTTACAGAATTATGCTGCAAACCTTAAGATCATTAATCTGTACCTATGAATGTGGTCTCTAAAGGGAACGAAGTAAAAATAACGTGACCGAAGACGATAATAAATGCATTTAATATCCAACAGTAGACGCGATCATGCTAACGAGAATTACTTCTAAAAAGCGTTGTGCAATATCCTACCAAAGCCGAGGCGAGGACAGTTTCAGTTTATTCGCAAACTCATGTATGGGCTTCGTAATATTTGATTAATGAATGAATGAATGACATGGAGAGGACACACACATTTCACAAATAAATTCGTGACATATTCACTGATTTCTTTTTAATAGATGATGAAATATAATATGGTATGATGAAATATAACATTAAAAAAAATTAGAATAATTGTTGTACTGAAAACGGTGCATTTCCCTCGTGACAAGGTGGTATAAGAGCCATTATAAAGACAGACAGTCAGTTGTTGTAGGAGATCACTTGCATTAGAGTCGTTGTGCGAGTTCCCAGTTGGAGTCAACGTCACGCGATATGTACGAGTTCAATGTGCGGAGCTATGAGCGACAGCACGATAGACTAGTCAAAGATAATAAGTCGCAGAATGTCACCAGGTGATATTGGTGACAAGATTATTACAGTGCCGAAGGCAAAACACAAGTGTACAAAAACCTACATTATAACAGTGGCGACGAGGATATAACCGATTCACGCGGATAATGCTAGCAACTTTCTTTTTTGGTTTTCACGAGAAAATAAACAATTCACGCGGACGACGTCGAAAAATTCACCAGGTGGAGTTGTTAAAACTCGACAGAAGAGTAAATGACATTTTTGTTCCAGATATTTTATGAAAAATCCGTAAAGTTATGGAAAACGTGTTTGAGCTTCTAGCTGTATATCAGCAACAACAACAACTGAAAGAGCAACAAGAACAACAACAATTGTTACAGGAACAAATGTTACAACTAATGAAGTTGGTATCAAAACTGGAAAATACCTTTTCGCCAGATTACACAGCAAATTCAATAAATGAATTTAAATATGACCCGAGCATGGTATCAATTTCGAGGCATATTACTGACAATTTGCACGCGTTTTCGAAAACGAATGCCAACAGAGGATGAACAGAATTAAAACGCGACTAATGTTGAGGAAACTGGTAACGATAGATCAGATTAGGCTGTTCCACTAAAACAAAAACGAGGATAGCAGTAAAAGAAAAGGCAACACCTATTTGGAACGTAACCTGAGCAGCGTTGGACAAGGTCAATAAACAGTTAGAAAGACTAGAACATCTAGCTAAAATTGAAAAAGTCGACTATTGGAACTGGTAAAGAAAAAAGAATAATAAACTAAGAATGTGTGCCGACATTTAAACCGGATTAAATGACTCTTTACTCGTACACAACTATCCACTATTAAGCACAGTAAAAGCGTTTTCAAAACTAAATGTAGGTAAAATTTTCTCGAGGTTCAGTTCTTTTGGAGTCCTATCTAAAGATAGCTTGCGTACTCATTTTCATAATCAAAACAGACCGTGGATTTTATAAATTAAATCGTTTTGGCCGGAGATGGACGAAGAAATTGAAAATGTAGAGAAGACTGCAGAGGCTGTCCTCTCGGAGCAAAAATGCCTGCTCAAAAATGGGAGCATTAGATAGAAGTAAAAATCCATGGACAAGACTATACATCGATTTTACGGGCCGTAGTATGTGACAGTTTTACAAATTGTCTGGAAATTGTTCAGATAAAATCTAATCTCCCTAACGGTAATATTTTTTTGGCACAAATTTTGCGCTTGATTTGGCATCTTATACATAACTGTATCTGATAATGGAACACTATTTGTGTCCAGTGAATTTAGAAAATTTTTCGGAATTTTCACGGTAGAACATAAAACGACAGCACGCCTTAGCATCCAAGATCATATGACCGCATATGAAAGCGTTTTGTGAACAGTTTTAAAAGAGCCTTGAGAAAAGCAGACAAAGAAGCCACAAAGTCAATCTGCAGCAATTCCAAAAGGTTGCAAGGTAACACTAAATCCCAGCATACATTCAGAAACCTCAACAGCTGAACTAATGTTCGCGAGGAAGGTGGAATCAGTTTTTTTATGTACTGTTACCAGGAATGGAAAAAAAAGTACTAGGAAAGCAAATCCATAACTTTTCTGAATTAGTGATAATATGTATATGAGGTCATATAAAAGCAGAAAAAAATACTGGGAAGAAGGTAATATTATAAAGTACTTTGGGGAAATGATGTACGGTATTAAAAGCAGAAAAGGTTTGAAAAACGACACAGAAACCAATTGAAAAAGAGATTCATAGAAAATGAACCAGTCCGATCGCAAGAACAACTCGAATGGATGTATGACACATCCCAGGTACCAGTACCTTTATAGGTGGTTGAAACCACGCATACAAGTCGAAGAAAACGAAAGGATATAGAGTTCTTACAAATACATGCAATGAGGAAAACAATATTAAATCGGAAAAAAAATCCAAAAGGGAGGTGGTAGAATACAGTAATATAAAATTACTTGCTTCGTAAAGAACGAAACAAGTGGAGATATTGTAGTGAAAATGGTACACCTCCCCCCAGGTCAATCGTTGTAGAAAGTACTTAGTTGTACGAGTTCACAGCTGAAGTCAATGTCTCTTACGTGATATATACGAGTTGGAGTTAGCGTCACGGTAAACTATTCAAAGTCATTATCTTGCGGAGCTCTCAGCGATATGTTGATAGACGAACCAAAGATAATAAGTCACGGAATAGCGCTACAACATATTAGTGGTGACAAGAAAATTACAGTGCCGAGAATATACAAGCGAACGAAAATTCTCATTATAACAATGATAAATATTATCTGCATCATGTATGTATATATATATATATATATATATATATATATATATATATATATATATATATATATATATATATATATATAGTCAATACTAATAAAGGACAAAGTTATATAATTAATTAGTAATTAATAATTTTATCAAGCAGTGTGTTCAGTATTTAAAAGGACCCTCTCCGGTAAATTTAAACATAACTTTATATAATTAGGGTTCGGCAAAAAAATTGCTTTACCACATATTTACCAGCTATTTCTAAAAGTTCGTTATGTGGTAAAGCAAATTTTTTGACGAACCTAATTAGATAAAGTAATATATATATATATATATATTATATATATATATATATATATATATATATAATATATATATATATTATATTATATATATATATATACAAATACAGAAAACGGTCACACCACATGTATAAGTTTAAAATATGTAGCAAATGCAGAAACGAAACATAGACACAGAATGGCAGGTTAAGCAACATATTCAATGTGCAGACGACTGGAAAATAACCACAGTTCTCCATTACTTATCGACCGTTGGTGCTGACGCAGTTTCATATCTGTAGCGATAATATGAATTTCCATTTGGAGGCACCTGCAAGAAATTCAGGGTATAGGGTACCGGGAACAGACAAACAATACACGGATAACAAGCGATACAGAAGTATGCATTCATTTTAGCTAACGTATTCTTATAAAAATATAGAACAAATTTGTATTGGCTACCGTCATATTATTAGCAGCACTACGCATAGAATAAATTTAAAGCGGGTTTTCCAATGAAATGTATGCATAGCGTACTTAATAAGAAAGTGGCTAGGTTATTAAGCGGATCTATTGAGTCCATTATGCGCAAAAGCTTTATGGAAATATGTTTCTAGAAACCTATACAATATATTCCTTAAATATTTTATGGACTTTATAAGAGGAAGTAAAGTATTACTGTATAAACATTAAGAATTTACAGCCAAATTATTCATACACAAAATAGCAGATATTTATTGCATATAGCTTCACCTGAACACATTGCATTAATGAATTAGTAATCCAGAATTATTTTCATAAGATCGGGGTATAAGCTGGAAATTTTCTCATATATGCATTTCCCTATGAATATGTAATATATTACAAACTATAACAACAAATCTATAATGTGCTAATGTTTATTCATTAAAAGATAAAAGATGATGTCGTACTGTAATACTTTCCCATATTTCATATGGTGACTCGTACAAGATGAAGTAAATAGATGAGGATCAACATCGAAATCTTTCTTTAAAATCACGTTGTATGACTAGCATTGCAGATAAACGATGGGAATTTAACAGAAACATTATACATTAAAAGGCATAAATATCAATAAACAGAAATAAATGCACGCTCAGACAAAATACCGAAGTGTATTTTGCCATGCGCAAATTATGTATGCATGTACGTATACATGCATACATATTTACATTCACACATTCATACTTATATACATATATATTTATTTATTGGTGCTCCAGCATCGTCGCAGTCACATGACTGAAACAAATGAAAGAAAGCAGAAAATATGCATATATATATATCACCGTTATCAGATGTTGCTACACATCGCTGGTCACAATGCGCTTCGCATTGTTTTAGCCTTCAAATGACGCCACCCCGCTGGCTAAGCGAGCAGGCCAACAGAAGAACGAGTGAGAGAAAGTTGTGGCGAAAGAGTACAGCAGGGATCGCCACCACCCTCTGCCTGAGCTCATGGAGCTTTAGGTGTTTCCGCTCAATAAACACTCTGGGAATCGAAACAGCGATCCTACGACCGCAAGTCCGCTGCCCTAAACAAGGGAGAGTTTACGAAAAACACAAAAGAAGAAGACAGGCGGTGTACAAAACAAACAGATGTATTAGTATAACGCTCAGGAATATAAAAAAAACTTTTACGTTTCGAGCCTACGCTCTTCTACAGAAAAGGACACAGAAAAATCAAGGAGAGAAACAAGGAGAAAGAAATGCGTCTAGTGGATAAATACATCAAGTAGTTTGTGCGAATTCCCACAGCACTGTCCTTTAATACAACAGCAAGTTTGATTGGTGTAGAATGATTAATATCCTGAAGACTAAACAACGAGGAAATTCGAGGTAAACTAATGGAAAAAGTCCGTGAAGAAATATGTTTTTCGAATTAACGGGCTCTCACAGGGCCCTTGACCATTATAGCTAATATATAATGATATTCTATGAATGTGGTAAGATAGTCCCATGCAAATATATGCAATGCCGAAACATATGTAGCAACGGATTAATACAATTATAAAATCTCCATCCGTGACATATTTCTCGTAATAACTGTATCTACATATACACATATATCATATTATATTATGTCATATCTTATTATATGATTGTGTGTATATATATATATATATATATATATATATATAATATATATATATATGCAAAAAATCTGTATTACTCTCATAATAGACGTAAATGTGATTGTTAGCTCAGGTAACCCCGAGGAATAAAATATTGGAAGCATTCTGATAGATTCCCATATGCAATGTTATTGTCAGGTAAAATACGGAGAATGTGATCTTGCATAATTTGTCTCTTTCTCAGGTGCCACACGTTTCGAAATAATGTTTCTTTGTGTTCGATAATTGCATTTTCCGGAGAATGTGAGTTTCCGACGGATGTAAGACTTTCCTACGTACAATAAACATTTCCCTCTTATCCGTATATATCATTGCCATGCTGTATTGAGTGTTCTTCGGTAGATCCAAGTTTTCTATTAGAGAATGCATATTTTAATATGAAAGAAAATATTCACGCATACACTTTAGTGTGAAATTCAAGATAAAAGGCAAAAGTATCAAGTACAGTGAAACGACAATAAAATGTAGCAAGGTTATTAGTACGTGCGTGTCCCTGACGGTTTTTGCATGTGAAAGTGTTTATGAGTAGTGTACATACGTTTACACATAAAAAGTTATTGTTTTAATACAGATGGGGAGACGTAAGCAATGGCATTTTATTATGTTTGTAAGAACATAATTTGAATGTAAAATGTGCGTACGTTTTTATATATTTGCCTGGGCAGATAATTAATTTTCACTTTTGTGAGAGAATCTGTATATTCTTGAAGAGTGATTTCTGCATAGAACGCCTGTAGAAATGTAGATAACAGGCAATTCAAATTGTATATAAAAATGCCCGTTTAGAAATATCAGGAGATCAGTACGTTTTTAGAAAGAGAAACGACAATTAGTGTGATAAAAATGCAGAGAAGATGGTGCGAATATTGAATTCTGTGTTAATGTTAGAAGTGTATGTTAATAACTGAATGCCTGTCACCTGAAAGAATTTAAGTGTCAAATAGATTGAGGAATCTACGAGTGTCATAAATATTAACTCACACTCGCTCTCCCTCACATCTATAACGAGGCCATTCAACTATGATTTCCTCACATATATAACGAGGTCGTTCAACTATGATTTTCATCGTCGACACAATCACCGCGTCAATATGCATCGACATATACTCAGAAATGCAAATTAAAAAACAAAACAAAAAAAGGAAACTAAAATAATATTTTAACTCGTTAATCTAATCTGCTCAATCTTTGAATGTTTTAAATGAAAAAAACTCGCCCTGCATCTTAGCCCCTCAGGGACATTGCAGTTTTATTTGAATTCTAATCTCGTATTGGAATTCAAAACGTGTTATATCTGTGAGTGGGTGTTTTCTTTTATACTAATGGTGATTTCAATAGCGAGGTCATTTCACATTTTAATTATAAAAGTAAACCTATATTGAAATTTATATTCATCTTATGATATTTGAATTATACGTCATTTATTAAGTTATACGTTTTTATGTTTTTCGATTTCCTATAAACTATAAAATTATAATCAGTATTTTTTTATTCTTTTATTTTCAAATATATTGCTTTGTTTTTAAAATACTAAGTAATAATTTTAGTAATATTAAAGTAATTGTAAAATTTTTGTTTTCATGTATCTGTAATTTTTTCTGTATTATTCTTCGTTGTTTGTATTTCATCTAATATAATTTAAGGAAATCAACTTTATTTGTAATTAGATATTAACAATTGCGTTCAATTTCGGATTCGGTATTTCAATGAACTGTATACAACTTCATTAATTAAAAAACCTTGTAATATAAACATAACACAACTCATAACAACAATACAAGAATTATAACAAAATATTAATTTAGGAAAAATCTTTGAGGAATTAAATCTTATACGTTCTCTATAAATTTCAAATTAATAAAAAAACTATATATATATATATACATATATATATAATATATATATATATGTAATAATATATATATATATTTATATATATATGTATATATATATATATATATTTATATATGTGTATATACATGTATACATATACGTATATAGATTTATAGATATGGATATGTAGACGCAGATAGATAGCTGCTATATATAATACATATATATATATATATATATGTGTGTGTGTGTGAGTGTTTGTCTGTGCGTGTGTGTGTGCGCCTGAACCTGTGTGTAAATACGTGTGTGTGTATGTGTTTGAATGTCATTATGTATATCATATATCAACAACTGAAAATTTTGAGAACAATGGTTTGTATTATTTAAAAGATATTTTAATACAGGGTATTTTATTATCAAATTTCAACACAGGCACATATATACGAACACACTTATACACTCCTGCACACACATGCGCACAAACCAGCGCATACACATATATGCACGTGCACACTAAATCACATAACTATATGTGGGCGTCTTTCCATGAACACACAACACAAATATAAGTATTCCTTTGTGTATGTAGAAGTGTTAGATTGCAGTGTATACGTATAACTATTAATACTGTAATTGTTAATATCTTTATATGCCTCATAAGTAAATTAAATTCTCGCTAGTCGAGTCTCCTACATAAATGTGCAAGCCGGCGTACATACAGACACTATATATATCTGTGTTGTACTATATTTGTGTATAACTCATTTAAGTTCAGAATAATCATTATATATATATTATATATATATATATATATATATATATGAGTTTAACATTAAGGATACTCTCTTAATAAGGGATCTTAACAAGAAATTAGCGGCTAGCTAGCGTGAAAACCTCATAAAAGAAAAGAATTCGAAAATAATTTTTTTTCTTTTGAACAAATTAATTATATCTATATTGGTATAGAGGGCATTATTACACATAAATGCCTCACACTAGGAGGGACAAAGTCATTACTACCAAAAATATCACTAATCATACCCAATGCAGTTTTTCAAAGCAAGACATTTAAAAAATGAATTTAGTTCTGTATCACCGTGATTTCACATTCAACTTACGTCTAATGATCGTCAGCAGAACTGATTCTGAACACATCATAAATAACTACCAACCTTACGTAGCGAAACGACGAACAGACAACTGCTCACTCCCTCCGCCAAGCACATGGAATGTTTTATAATCATATATCCGTAAATGGCGGGCTTTTTACGAACTGCATGTCGGGTAATGAAAAGTATTTCGGAATAAGTTTAACAATTAAGGATAATCCTCTAATAAGGGATCTTAACAAGAAATTATCGAGTAGCTAGCGTGAAAAACTCATAAAAGAAAAGAATTCGAAAATAATTTTTTTTCTTTTGAACAAATTAATTATATCTATATGTATAGAGGGCATTATTACACATAAATGCCTCACACTAGGAGGGACAAAGTCATTACTACCAAAATTATACTAATCATACCCAAATGCAGTTTTTCAAAGCAAGACATTTAAAAAAAATGAATTTAGTTCTGTATCACCGTGATTTCACACATTCAACTTACGTCTAATGATCGTCAGCAGAACTGATTCTGAACACATCATAAATAAACTACCACCTTACGTAGCGAAGACGAACAGACAACTGCTCACTCCGGCCAGCACCATGGAGTTTATAAAATCATATATCCGGTAAATGTCTTGCTTTGAAAAACTGCATTTGGGTATGATTAGTATAATTTTGGTAGTAATGACTTTGTCCCTCCTAGTGTGAGGCATTTATGTGTAATAATGCCCTCTATACAATATAGATATAATTAATTTTTTCAAAAGAAAAAAATTATTTTCGAATTCTTTTCTTTTATGAGGTTTTCACGCTAGCTACCCGATAATTTCTGGTAAGATCCTTATTAGAGATTATCCTAATTGTTAAACTTATTCCGAAATACTTTTCATTACCCGACATGCAGTTCGTAAAAAGCCCGCCATTTACCGGATATATGATTTATCAACATTCCATGTGCTTGGCCGGAGTGAGCCAGTTGTCTGTTCGTCTTCGCTACGTAAGGTTGGTAGTTTATTTATGATGTGTTCAAACAGTTCTGCTGACGATCATTAGACGTAAGTTGAATGTGAAATCACGGTGATACAGAACTAAATTCAATTTTTTAAATGTCTTGCTTTGAAAAACTGCATTTGGGTATGATTAGTATAATTTTGGTAGTAATGACTTGTCCCTCCTAGTGTGAGGCTTTATGTGTAATAATGCCCTCCTATCTATACAATATGATATATTAATTTGTTCAAAAGAAAAAAATTATTTTCGAATTCTTTTCTTTTATGAGGTTTTCACGCTAGCTACCGATAATTTCTTGTGTAAGATCCCGTATTAAGAGATTATCCTTAATTGTTAAACTTATTCCGAATACTTTTCATTACCCGACATGCAGTTCGTAAACCCCGCCATTTACATTTACCGGATATATGATTTATAAACATTCCATGTGCTTGGCCGGAGTGAGCGTTGTCTGTAGTCGTTCTTCGCTACGTAAGGTTGGTAGTTTATTTATGATGTGTTCAGAATCAGTTCTGCTGACGATCATTAGACGTAAGTTGAATGTGAAATCACGGTGATACAGAACTAAATTCATTTTTTAAATGTCTTGCTTTGAAAAACTGCATTTGGGTATGATTAGTATAATTTTGGTAGTAATGACTTTGCCCCTCCTAGTGTGAGGCATTTATGTGTAATAATGCCCTCTATACAATATAGATATAATTAATTTGTTCAAAAGAAAAAAATTATTTTCGAATTCTTTTCTTTTATGAGGTTTTCACGCTAGCTACCCGATAATTTCTTGTTAAGATCCCTTATTAAGAGATTATCCTTAATTGTTAAACTTATTCCGAAATACTTTTCATTACCCGACATGCAGTTCGTAAAAAGCCCGCCATTTACCGGATATATGTTTAAAAACATTCCATGTGCTTGGCCGGAGTGAGCAGTTGTCTGTTCGTCTTCGCTACGTAAGGTTGGTAGTTTATTTATGATGTGGTTCAGAATCAGTTCTGCTGACGATCATTAGACGTAAGTTGAATGTGAAATCACGGTGATACAGAACTAAATTCATTTTTTAAATGTCTTGCTTTGAAAAACTGCATTTGGGTATGATTAGTATAATTTTGGTAGTAATGACTTTGTCCCTCCTAGTGTGAGGCATTTATGTGTAATAATGCCCTCTATACAATATATATATATATATATATATATATATATATATATATATATATATATATATATATATATATATATAGATATATATATATAGAGAGAGACAAAGAGTACACACGTCACTATAATTTATACATAAAAATAGAAATATGGGGAAAAACACGCAAATCATCCAGACAGACGATACAAAGGAATCAAGGACGGATTATTCGAACTTTTCTATTCTTAGTCAAGTTCCAGTTTATCTTTGCAATTTCAGCTGGTCATACCCGAGATTGTTCCAATCTGCGAGCTCCAAGGAAAACAGTTAAGAGCATTAGCTTTCTTGTAAGAAAGCAGCAAATGTATACGCAAAGAAGGACGGAAAAAAGGAGAATTGTTACATAAATACAAATGCAATTAACAAGACATAAAAGAGGTGTCTTTCGTCCAAGGACGAAGTAAATATAGTTGGCGTGTGTGGAGGTAAAGCCTTGCGGCCGGGTCATGGGATAAGACAGAGACAGGAAGATATAGATGTTGCACGCATGTTAGTCGAACCATGAAAGAAAGGTCAGACTTGGCCGAACACCGGGTTAGAAGAGAAAGAGAGAGAGAGAGGCAGAAACAGAGGAATGGAAGATTTAAGGAAAAAATGAAAGAATCCTGTTAATTGCATTTGTATTTGTGTAACATTTATCCGTTATATTTTCGTCCTTGTTTTCGTATACATTCGCTGCTTTCTTTCAGGGAACATAATGCTCTTAGTTTAGTTTTTCGTTGAGGACTGGCCAGATTGGAGCAATAACGAGCATAACCAGCCGAAATTGCAAAGACAATCTGAAACTCGACTGAGGAGAGAAAACTAGGAATGACCAGTCCTTGTTTTCTTTTCTTAAGGTTCCTACGTCGATTAGTGTTAGACGTCTGATACCTACTTCTTTGGGTTGAACGAGATAGTGTTTGTCAATTTGGGCATTTTGAGTTCTTGCAGTCTAAAGGCTCTAGTATTTTTCGACACTAGTGTGCATATCCGTCTTGCAAGTTTGAAGGCAATGTTTTATTTTAGTGTGTTTTGGGTGGCGTGAATTAAATAGTACATAATATTTGGCGTCTCTGGTTTAGTTTAGATTTCCTTTTTTAATTAGTATAACCAAAAATGGGAGCTCCTTATCGTGCCTAGGTAGCTCTAAATATAAATTTATGTAATTGCTGTACCAATGGAATGCTGCCTCTCTTGTCCCTGCAAGTAGTTCATTCATTCCCAATGTATTATTATAGGAATACTTTAATGTTAAAACCTTAAATTCTCTGGATTTGTATTGCAGGATCTCTATTTCCAAACACAGGCATCCTGCCTGAATGGAACCTTTGCCAGAGAACGATGTACGCTAAAAATAGAGATTGATATCAACAAAATCTATATGGAATGTGGACGTCTTCGAGCGGTAGTCTGTGCTGAAATGCTGGAATAATTTTTAATAAAGGTAAAACATGCAAAATATATCTTAAGATATGATATGCCAGAGCGTTTTGATCTGGGTCCCAGTGAGCAGTGAAAACACCAACCTTGTCTTTATATACAGATCTCTGTAGGTGAGACCCATTTGGAAATAAAATATTTTCAATACCACACCGCTGATTTTGTGGTTTTATGATTCATAACTACTTTTCGTTTTAGGTAAGAGTCTTAAAGGTGTTGTGGAAGATCGTTTCTTTCTTAAAATTTCCTCACTGGTATTAATAATTTGGCAGAGATTGTGATACCCTTTTATCAGTCAACAACCACTGTGGTTTTGTCAGTGAATGTGTGTGTGGGGGGGATGTGCATATTTGTGTGTGTGTTACCATATTTGGTGTGTTACGCTGCATTTGTTTCAGTAAATTATGTAATACACAATCAAGATATTTTGGACTCACTTTTTATGAGTTTAATTACAGCGTTAAAAATATTTTGCCGTTTGATTAATGTTTTATATATTTTTATTTTCCTGACTTTTTCCCGTGGCAATAATTTACTTTCCTGCAATCTCTTATTTAATTTTCAAATACCAAAGTTTGAATTTTGTATTTATATCAAGTAAATGTTGACTGACTATCAATATGAAAATATTGAAGTTTTTCATTACCATTAAATACTCTGTGTTATGTCACTGCATGTTTGTATAGGAAAGAAAAAAGAATCTTGCTGGAACTTTTATAGAATTTTTTAACGAAGGAAATAATCATTATAAACCTACCATGGTAACACATATATTATCCGGTATTATTTTCAAAATAACGGTACTGAATGTACAAAAAAAAAAATATTATTACTTAATTTCCCAATAACGTTTTGCTAAATACTGTCTTGCTCTTCGACATGCGCTGATAAGAGATGAGACGTAATAGGAAAAGGAGGAGGCGAAAATATTTACAGCAACTAATACAAATCAAATTCCGAATTCGAGACGAAGTTGCACATCAAAAACGATCGTCTTCCATGAAATATATAATCCAAAGTAAAGTCATTACAACTGCAGAATTTCGAGATTGTTTATCGTAAAGAAAAATAATGATAGAGCAATATCAATGTCTGGATGATATATGTCTGAAAGATATTACCTATAATAAGTGGGAAATTAACGTTCGAATGATATTTAAGAAATTGTTGAATAAGGTTAGTCTCGTACCTTCTTAAAACTTTGATGAATATTAAAACATACTGAAATAGTTGTTGTAAATTTATAGTATAGTATTTCATGAGAAAGACTGGTGGTATGAATTGTAAATAATTTATGGTCTCATCAATATATACCTGTATCATGTATATTTCTTACTCGTAATAATTTATTATCAAAATAGAATTTTAGCGCGCGGTGCACGTGTACATCATCGTATTTTACGTACATAAGTTCTAAGGAAATATGTACGATTTTTGGCTGTGTGGTTAGTAGCTTGTTTACAGACCACATGGTTCCGGGTTCAGTCCCAGTGCCTGGCACCTTGGGCAAGTGTCTTCTACTATAATCTCGGGCCGACCAAAGCCTTGTGAGTGGATTTGGTAGACGGAATCTGAAAGAAGCCCGTCGTATATATGTAAATATATATATATATAATATATATATATATATATATATAATATATATATATATGCGTGTGTGTGTTTGTGCGTCTGTGTTTGTCCCCCTAGCATTGTTTGACAACCGATGCTGGTGTGTTTATGTCCCCGTTACTTAGCGGTTCGGCAAAAAGATCCCGATAGAATAAGTACTGGGCTTACAAAAGAATCAGTCCTGGGGTCGAGTTGCTCGATTAAAGGCGGTGCTCCACCATGGCCGCAGTCAAATGACTGAAACAAGTAAAGGAGTAAAAGAGTAAAAGAGTAAGAGTATTCATTGCTATTTCTAATATTTTCAATGACCAAATAGAAACTTCGTTTTCGGCCGTTGTATTGTATTCGCAATATGCTGATTTTCTACACTATCAGACCAGACAATTCAAATACTTTCTTTAGAATCGCAATGGTATTCTTCCTTCTATATACTGAATACTAATTCAGGTTTGTATCAGTGAAGTCCTGTCACTGCTACCTAACAAAGTATATAGTAGTATTCGTTTGTTATTTTAACAACGATGGTGGACGTTATTGGACGTGTTGTAATTCACAGTTGTTACGATATAGACATAGACATCTGATACCACGTACAACACCAAGAAGTCTTTTCTTCAGTGGTAATCTATGTGGATGCCGTTTAAACTTATTTATCACGGGTTTTCACGAGTTGTATTTAGGGGTGTGACAAGCGGAGTACTTATAAGAAAGATTTTTGCTTACACAAAAACACACACACACACACACACACGCACAGAAACACACACACACACACACACACACACACACGAAGAGAAGGTGGTGTACAAACAAACAGATGTATTATTATAACGCTCAGGAACAGAAAACTTCATTTACGTGTGGAGTCTACGCTCTTCTACAGAAAGGGACACAATGGAAAGACAAGGAGAGAACCAAGGAGAGAAACATGTGTGCAGTGGATAACGACCTATCATTGTGTGTATATATACACATATGTATATATATATATATATATATATATTATATATATATATATATATATACGTATATATATATATATATATATATATATATATATATATAATATATATATATATATATATATATATATATGTATATATATATATATATATATATATATATATATATATATATATATATATATATATATATATATATATATATATATTATATATATATATATATATATTATATATATATATATACAGAGAGAGGCTGAGAGAAATGGACGCATATATATGAATCTATCTAGCTAGCTAGCTATCTATCTCATAAAAACACACACTCACACGCACATGCATTTAGATATATATTAATGGTAAGCTTGTGTCATGGAATGTTTGCTATACAAAATTGTATATTGATTACTCTGTCGCTCTTTCTTGCACACATTTAACACTCTTGCTTCCCTCTCGTCATATAATATATCTTTTGAAAAGTAAGATAATATAGATTTAACCAATCTTATTGTAGTAAAGCTACGTTCGTGCTAAATGCAATGCATTTTCCATACGCATATCTCATCATCGCTGTCCTGACTTAAATAAAACATGGACTATCGTTCCAGCTGTGTGACCGTGTATTCCTTACCGGAACCATCCGTACCCTATGCCATTTCAATGCACGCACCATGTTTCCAATTCAATAGGCAATGGAGTTTATCATTTGAGCAGGTGAATGTAGAAAATTATAGCCAGATCAAGAAGATCTAACTGTGAGACTTCATATTTGGCTTTCATACATGACAGATTTACAGTAAACATCTAGAGACCTCATGTTGAAAGCAAAGTTACTGGTAGTTTGGTATGCAAGTGTTCCTCTCTGTTTCTCGTAGTAGTAGTAGTAGTGTGTTATGATGCAGAAAGTGTTGTTTCTTAGTTTTTGTACGGTTTTTCATTTATTTTATGCAGTTTTTGATTTATTGATTCTGCTTTTGTTGTATGTTATTAAAATAATTCGTCTGTGCAATTGTTGTATTTTGATGTTCACCTCTTCTTGCTTTTGTTTGCAAGAGAGCGGAAAGTGTGCCTATTATTCTAGAAACTTCTGAATTAAACAATATTTATTGTAGGAAAGGATAACAGTAACATCGATTCTTGATGGTGATGATGTTGATGATTATGATGATGAGGATGAGGAATGCGAAGATGAGGGGGAAGAATATGAGGAGGAGGGTGACGACGACGACAGCGACGATGACAGCGTCAGCGATGATGACGAAGACTGCGACGACGACAACGATGATGACGATGACGAATAAGATGATGATGCTGCCGATGATGATGATCATGACGATGATGATGATGATGACGATGATGATGATGATGACGATAATGATGATGATGATGATGATGATGATGATGATGATGATGATGATGATGATGATGGTGGTGATGATGATGATGATCATGACAATGATGATAACTATGATGACGATGATGATGATGATTGTGATGATAACGGTGATAACGGATGAAGATGATATCACGGCGAGGACGACAATGGAAACAAAGACGATGATAGATGACTATGATGATGAAGCAAACGAAAACGATGATGACAATAAATATAGTGATGGTGATGAGGAATATTATGATGATTGTAAATATGATGGTGATGATGATGATGATGATGATGATGATGATGACAACCACGACGACGACGACCATGATGAAGATGATGACGCGGATGCTGATGCGGATGGTGGTACAATCTACAAAGATTATGGTGAATAGAGAGGCGACGATGATGTCGATGAATACAACACCGATGACGATGCTGATGATTACGACTGCTTCTCTTAAAACACCCCTTGATGTTCAGCGAACACAGCAAAATATCCATAAATACATTCCATTTATATTATTCTGGGAACACAATTAATTCTATGATATCAATGTCATGCGTATTACGATATACGATTTGATATCTACAATCGCAACATCTGAGGTAATAAAATGATACACTTCTCATGGGGTTAAACCACATTAGGCAGAGATAAAAGCATAACCTAAACAACAGCCTACTAGTTTATTGTAAATGTGCTGTTGTGATCATTGCTGTTGCTCTTACTATTATTATTATTATTATTATATTATTATTATTATTATTATTATTATTATTATTATTATTATTATTATTATTATTACTATTATTATTATTATTACTATTATTATTATTATTACTATTATTAGTGTTATTATTATTATTACTACTATTATTATTACTATTATTATTATTATTATTATTATTATTATTATCATTATTACTATTATTATTGTTATTATTATTATTACTACTACTATTATTATTATTACTACTACTATTATTATTATTACTATTATTATTGTTATTATTATTATTAGTGTTATTATAACTACTACCACAATTACTACTACTACTACTACCACTACCACTACCACCACTACTACTACTACTACTACTACTACTACTACTACTACTACTACTACTACTACTACTACTACTACTACTACTACTGCTGCTGCTGCTATGACTTTTTTGTTTCGTTACTATTAAGCTTATTATGTTTGTTGTTGCTGTTATCATGCTCGTTATTCTTGTTACTGTTGCAGTTATTCAAATTGATGTATACGCATTGTCTATTACGTCAGCATATTTCGCTGCCTTTGATATGCGATATATTTTCTCTTACAGCATACGTAATGGACATTGCTACATAATAAATTCAGAAGGTCAGTTTAATACTATTTTCTTTCTATCGTATGAATAAAGAAAGCCGAAATAACATTTTCCGTCACAATCGCACCGGTCTCAAATTCTGTTCAACTTATATTCATATAATATATGCATGTATGTTATCAACGTGACTTTCAATATCACTATATAGATGCTCATGCTTACAAATCTGTTTCCATCTATCTCTATATACATTTCTCCTCCTCTCTGTATACGCACACATACACACATACATATACACTCACACACATGCACACTCTCCTACACATACATACAATCATATCTATATCTATATATATATATATATATGTATATATATATATATTTATTTATTTTTTTATATATATAATTGAAATAAACTCGAATTATGTATTTAATTTGAAGCACCACGTCTTTTCGGTATTATCCGAACTCCTCGAAGTAAGGTAAATAAAATCAAAACAAACGACATGATATCAAGAAATGATTCACTACGACCGTTTCAAGCGGCTTCATCTAATTTCACATTGCAGTCATCACATCAATTTTATTTTTCTCAAATATTTTAGCAGAGCAAGAAGATGGAACACAACAATGTTGTCGCTATTGTAGCTAAGAATAGAATACACTTCCAAGAATCGCATGAAATTTATTGGTGTCATACTGCTGCAAATGATTGTAATTCATTTATAATTCATTCATCTCTTTATCAACTACTAAATCCAAGACTTGAAAACTGGGTCAATTTTTAATAAAGGGCTGATATGAGTTGACAGCTCATGGCTAGATATGGTCATAAATATTGCCATATGTTTCCCTTTTCTTCCAGGAGAAAAGCACACATTACCCGTAGTCAATTGGATATAAAGTAACTGTCTATAAAGAGAGAGTGTATAAGGGAAGACTTTAAAGCATGATGTTAATTACCATTTACAGGGACAAAGCTTTAAGTAACTGAGATGTTAAAACCGTGGAAATTTTATTCTGGAGCGCTATGGGTGATTGTTTATAAACAGTATTTAACATTTTCAAAAATGATTCTAGATCGAAAACAGGTAAAATATGTGTATTTATGAATTATAAACATTGAAAGGAAATATTACATAGAATCACTTTAATATTCATTCATGTATTTAAGTAATTACATTAATTAATTAATTAAATCTAACTAATTTATCTAATTAAGTGGTTTCAATAAAGACCGCTCAGGGCATTTACTTATGGAATAGTTGCAAAGATAAACATGCTATCTATCTATTAATTTTAAGCTATGAATCAGAGAGAAGTAAAGATGCATACAGAAGCATATGCATTTAAATATTTGCACACATGCACACATACACACACACATATGTATAAGTTTGTATTGATATAGTATATCCATCTCGAATAGACGTAAGTAACTGCAAAATTTTATATTTAAGAATATGAAAAATAACAATGTATACGGGATAAGAGGTTAATAGGTTATGCACATATATGCATATATACACATACACAGATATTTATGCGTTTATATCGATATAGTATAACCATCTCATATAGACTGAAGTACAGAAAGAGGGACGAATTAAAGAAGAACAAAAGTTACAATTTATAAGGGATAGTTGGTAAGGGTATCAAAATAAGAAAAAAATAAGAAGAATTTTTAGAGAACAATAAGAAATACGTATAACCTATATTTGAAGGGGCAGAGCATTAAAATTATAATTTATGCTTTTCACTGATAATGCAATACTTTAAATGAAATCATAAACAACCATGGATAGAAAGGGAATCAAAACACAAAAACACAGTCGGACATTGAAACTGACTGTGGGCGACTACTGCAGACAATCGCACTCGGTGAAACGATGTGTGGAAACGATTGTAGTGAATAATAGAAGAATCTGGCGATTGCCATTTCCTTCCTCTTTCTCTGTCCCACATATGTCTATCGGGGTGCGCCCGTGCGCTACTATAAATATACTATATAACATATCATAACATAATATATTAATAATTATACAACCCAATTATAAATACCCATTTGTAGAAATGTTTACTCGGTTTGTTATTAATATATATATATATATATGTATGTATGTGTGTGTGTATGAATATATATATATATATAATATATATATATATATATATATATATATGTATTTATATATTTGTGTATGCATGTATGTATGTATGTGTCTATCTTTCTCTCTCTCTCTCTCTATATATATATATATATATACATATATATATATCTGTCTCTCTATCTCTCTCTTTACCTATCCATATTTGTATATATATGAATTAATGATTCATGGAAAACCTGAATAGTGCATGTTCATCTATACATACATATATCAATTTCTACATGTATTTATATACATGTATTTACATGTATTTATATTTATATAATTATTATATAATTATTTATATAATTAAAAAGTACGACATTGCTAATGATTTCAGACTCCCTTCTATGTAGATTATATCCAGTAAGATGTAATCCATTCAAAGACATAAAAAAACCCGGAAAAATAACGACTTACGATAGCTCCTGCTTGTAACCTCTTCTGCAACGTTTTAGAATTCAAAAAGCAATCTCGAATAGGGGTTTACTTGATTCAATCTGAATGTGATAATTTAGATTTGTCTTATATGAAGACTGCTCATTTTGTGTGTCTCAAATTAATAGCAAGAATATTCTCTTAAAATTAGCATAATAATTACATTCTGTTAGATTAACATTTTGAAGTTTAGATAATTTTTAACAGTCTATTGTAACTTAATTTTTCTAATTTAATTAACAATTAGAATATTCCACCCTTTATCAGCACATGGACAACACTCCTGCTTTTATTGATATGTTTTAGCAGACATTAAAAACATCAGTGTTTCCGACGATCTCCATCCATCCATCGACCCATCCATCCATCCATCCGTCCGTCTGTCCTTCCATCCGCCCATCTTCTCCGCCCATCTGTCGAGTATTCATTCTCACGTCTGAATTTTATAATGTATTTCCTACTACTTACCGGGTAAGTAGTTTGATATATTTCATTTAACGTTGTTTTTAGGTTTGGTCAGTAGCTATATTTGTATGGCTGCCATTTCTCGGCCAATCTTTCTGGTTTTCCGTCCGCTAAAGCATAATCGAGACCTTAATCCTTGTGTGTGTATAGTATTTTCAACAATGATGCCAGGGATTAGTATATTTATATAATTTTAATCCTAAACATTCGTTACAATGTTTTTGAAATCTAAGTGACATTTACCAGGTTTCGATAATTACTTCGCATTACTATCACGTTGTCTAAACTTCGTATTTAAGATAATCGGTTTCCTCGCGGATTTATTTATGTTCTTCAGCATGAAAACATTTGGAGAAACGCTACTTGATGTTCACACACTTGTTGCTTCCATTGAATTTGTGAATTTCCGTAGAAATGTGTATAGAAATTCATTATCTATTGTGAAGGGTCCGAAATATCTTCATAATTTTCACTTCTTGAAAATTTTTCTAGCAGCAACATTGCTTTCAAAAAATGTGCTATATCAAAATTGAACGTTTTTAAGTAGAGATTTAATTGTGGATACAGAGTAATTCGATGATTTAGAGACAGGGAATAAACACTAATGTAGTTCGATAGAAAAGTATTGAATGAAACAACACGGGTTACAATTTACATATACAAAATTGTAGAATGGAATATGCATTCCAAATGCGGTAGAATACATATTTCGAGATTTGAGTGTCTTGCCGTGTAATCATATTTAGCTGTAAGTCACGCAATAGTGAACACACACGACATTAGATCTTGTTACTGCATCTAATACAATTGATAAGCGGCTGTCCTCTGTTATCTTTCCTAAGTAGGCAGATGACGACTGTCATAGTTCGTACAATTAAATGAAGTTGCATGAAACGATCGTACTGCAATACTTCTGGATATCCTTGTTACGTATTTTGATTAAATATATATATATATATATATATATATATATATGTATATATATATATATATATACATATATATTATTCGCTTCAGAGAAATCTTTGCTCATCTTCAGTTTCTTATCCTGATTTAAACGAAAACTTTAGTTTATTTTGTTATATATTGTTAATTTATCTAATTTTTTCCCAGGAATACTTATTTGTGTTTCACGTTTGAAAACGCAATTTGTAAAACTACTTGTGTGTTTTGCTATTTCTATTCATTCAACGAGATATTCATTTTCGCGTGTTACATTAATTATTTGATGAAGATGCTCTATTCACGCTTACCTCTAGTTGTTGACAAATTAATCTTGTTTTTCTTTAGGGTTGAAGTAGATAGAAATACAGTGAATATATGCCTTGCTTATCTCTATCATATGTTACATGTACTCAACATCGCGCTGCGAATATAGAGATCATATCATTGTTATGATTTGGATTCCTACTGCTCTATTACTTGTAGAGTTACCATTTTTAAAGATTGTCATATATTCTTGTCGAATTTATGCGTGTTTTGTTCCCTCATCTCTAACCTAACTTTTCTGAATCGTATTTAAATTGTTTACTGTTGGCGTGACATGTAGTGTGGCAAACGCGTTATTTATATTTTCTTGCTGTGTTCGATTCTTACCTTAATCAAACGAATACATTTCGTATTACATTAGTTCCTATGATCTCCAAGTTTAATAATCACTTTTCTAAATATCCTGATATACGATGTGTGTCTGAAAAGTAACGGGACTAGCAGTGACTTGTGATTTGCAGGCGAAAGTATTATGAGTGGATTGTGTAATTTTCTAACATGATAACTTGGGAGTATATAACTGTAATCTTAGATTTCTGCAAACATTGAATATTTTTTCACCTACTTGTTTTTACAAATCCTCTTTTCAGGTCGAAAGTAGGTGTAAAGTATGTAGGTGTAAAAACGAGTAGGTGAAATGAAGAACGAATGATGAACACCGAGCAACGAAGAAACCTGGAATATTTTGTCAGGTTGGGAAAAACTCAGTCACAAGCAATTGAAATGTACAAATATACCATCATATCGCGAATATGTGTTTTTGAGTAGTACAAGTTCAAAAAGAGACCAAAGTAGGTGGAAGTCGACTACAGGAGTGAAAAGCCTTCAACAAGCAGGTCTGCGGTCAACGTCGAGGGGTCAATCAGCAAATCTACAAAGATACCCTGCAGCGTTTGCTCCCCTCAGTGCATGAGATTAGACGAGTTCTGGAAGGACAAACTGTTGATGTTTCACCATGAAAATGCATCGCCTAATAAAGCCTTATTATCCAGATGTTTTGAGTGAGAAGAACATCGCCATAATTGAATAACCTCCTTATGGCCCTGACTTGCTTCCTGTGACAGTATTCCTTTCCCATAGCTCAAGAAGATCATGATGGGGACTCAATTTCAGCGCGTGGAATTCATCAAGAACGAACGCCGTGACGATTGATCTAAGGGGCATCACAGATGAAACCTTCCAGCAAAGCATAGAGATGTGACAGGGATGGATGGAATGTGCTTTAGACTTGAAAGGGATTACTTTGAAGGGAAAATCATGGAGGTTGTTCTTTGAGACTGAATTACATTATTTGTAACACTAGTCCTTGTATATTCGGTTTATATTTCTTACATCCCGCTGCACATTCCTGTCATATATATATTAGCTACATTCGCTCCCATAACCATTTAGCTCTGTCCGTAAACCTTATTGGCACAAATTGTAATGTGGTCACTGTAAAGCGTAACTAAACTGCAGGGACCTCGGCTGCAATATTTCTTCATTTCGCTCCCCGAAGAAGTTGGATATCCACCAGAAATTGAGAGTAGCAACAGGTCGTTGGCATTCTGAATAGGAAATAATACAACATGTTTTCACTGAGAATAGTTCTGGCGATAAAAGAATGCCAGTTACATTCAGTGTATCACCGAATCTTCTAATCGTGCTATAGGCCTCAAACTAAAACATCAGTTGAAATAGGATTTCCTTTTTGTAAGATCAGTAAAGAAATTGGTGTCTCGCCAAGTCAAACATATATTTAATTCAGACAAATGTGATGCATATTCATGCGCCATCTTCCTAAAGAAAAGAACAACATATAGTTATACTTTTACTTACTTATCTATGCTGTATTTCCATTTACTTCTTCCCACGTTGTTCCTCTTTTATTGAGTTGTTATTTTTGCAAAGTTACTCATTCATTCAGAATTTGTTTGTATGTATATTTATGTGTTCATTTATTCATTCAAGTTTCCTTTAAGTTCATTTCATTTTCTGTTGCTTTCACCATTGATTTTTTAGTCAGTTCTTTCAAACTTATTAAAACAATCTGACTACTTGTTTCATATATTTATATTTGTATTATAATTCCAATCTTTCTTGGAATCGTGACATTCGTTTTCCAATAAGAAATACAAAATACTATTTTAAAGTTGCTGCGTATTGAGCTACGATGGAGAATATATAAACCCACACGCCTAGGCATGCATACATATTCACACATTAAACACGAATACAGGTGTTAAGAATAAGTATTCACAATTTTATTCATATGCATTCATATTAAGATATAATTTGCTATCCATGCACACCAACACTTACACAGACACACACATAATACATGCATACACAATGTCTTACATGCAATGTGATGAAGGTGGACATTGAGTTCTAGTTAATCATGAGTTCATGTGTAACTGGGAGAATAGTTCTTTTCACGAATATACGAAAGTACGCATGAGGATAACGCATAGCACTTGGTACCTTATGTATATTCTACACAACACATTTACTAATTTGGATCCCTTTCATAACGAAGGTAGATTTCTGCTTCTAAAGTATTTTCACATACACACACACACACACACACAAATAAACACACACGCACAGGCATATCTCTCTCTCTCTCTCTCTCTCTCTATATATATATATATTATATATATATATATATATATATATATATATATACATATATATACCTCGTAAAAGTTATAGATTTATACTGGAAGATTGTCTGTGGTATTTTGAACACCTTCAACTTTGCTAAAGTTATACCCGTTTACACCATACACGATACGAATAAGTTTCGTACGTACATTCATTCATCCTTCCATCCGTCCATCCATCCATCTATCCATCCATACATACATACATACACACATACGCACACACACACACACACACCACACACACACACATATATATATATATATATATATATATATATATATATATATATATATATATATATATATATATATGTACATGATTGGATTTTTAAAGTTCATCCCTACAAATTCCACTCAGAAAACGTTGGTAGGACCATAGCTATCCCAGAAAACACCTTCCGTAGTGGCAACGGTGTGGGGCTGAACGCTAATGATTCTACGAATAAGTTCTAAAGTTCTTAATGCGTGTGTTGCTAAAGTTCTATAAATAAATCGCTTACGTCATATCACACCATGAAATATGTCTTCCATTTAATATTCAGAAACTAATTTCGCTTGCAATTCCGACATTGATGTAGGATAATATTTGCATTCCTTCAAGTTGAAATGTTACCGTAGGAACAAACAGAACCTATATTCAATATATGGGTCTACAAGCTACAGTAGCATCCACCCTTCAGGGTTAGCATCATTTATGTGGCAAATATACTCACGAGGTTGTGTAGCTACTGTTTATACCTTGCTCAGAGATTTATTATTGCTTGTTTACACCTTTTTCGAAATCAGTGACATTTCGTCACTGGAAAAAGTATATATATTTGTAAAGGGAGGCCTACTTTTCATTGACAACCGGTGATTATCACACGCTGATGACGGATCAATACCAAGAAACTCGCGTCTGTTTGTATCATACAGGTTGAATCTGGGAAGGATGGGTTCCCTTTGCAAATACTGATAGGGCACACAAAGTGTATCAATAGCCAGAAGCAAGCTACAGAAGCAACCGTCCTCAAGGATTAGCAACATTAAAGTGGCAAATATGCTTCACTATATACACACACACACACACACATACATATATATATATATATATATATATATATACACACCACACACACATATATACATATATATATATATATATATATATTATATATATATATATATATACATGCATGCATGCATATACGGGGACACGGCATCACCAACAGTGCAAACAGCATACACGCTTGAGATAGATACATGACGTATACAGTAATTACCGTACAAAAACCACTGAAATACGTAGACATCAAGAAAAATTGGAATGCAAAACAACTTAACACTGAAGAAGGAACATTCATCAATTGTCGGCTATCTATCTACACTTCATTTCAAGCTTTCATGCGATAGTCTAATCTTGAAATGCGGTAGTACCCATAAATTCTAATATATAACTTGGGATTTATGGTGGGTGAAAGGTGGGATCAAAAATAGGAGAGTGGAAAAATATAAGGAAACCGAGCGAAAAGTGACATGGGTAGTTATTAGACCAGAATGAAAGAATAGTGACCGATGGGAGATTTTTTTTTTGAAAAGAGAAAAGAGAGAAGAGAGAGAGGGAAAGTTTAGAAATCCGAGAAGGAAAAGTAAGAAGGTCACGTTCGGAAGACAAGGATGGACAATGGTCACGTGTGAGCAAAGACAGAGAAAGGGAAAGAAGGAAGAGAGAGAGAGAGTGAGAGAGAGATAATACAGTGATATGCGTACAGGATATCATGCTTATATGGGTACAACATGTCATGCTTATATGGGCACAGGCTGTCACCAACAGGTCAAATAACATACACACGCGAGATAGATAGAATTACGTACATCACAAAACTAGTGATATACGTAAACAACGAGAAAGAAATGGTAACCAGGTCACGTTAATGCAAAAACAGGCATTCATGGATTGTAGGCTGTCTATCTACTCTGCATTTCGAACCTTTCAAAAGACAATGTGTGCCTTCAAAGACAGTAGCTCCCATAAATTCTAAAATAACAATTAGAATTTTTGGGCGGTTAAAGCTGGAAACAAAAATAACAGTGGAGACATACAAGAAAAACGAAGGGAAAGAGTGGTGGGTGGTCGTTAGACCTGAACGAAAAATAATATTGGGCTGTGGGAAATATATATTTTTGAAAAGAGAAACGTTAGATGAGGCAGAGAAAAACTTCCAGCTGTATACACGTCTGATCAGGAAAAGAAAAATGGTCACGAAAGGAAAAGAAGGAAGGATGATGGTCACGTGTGAGCAAGGAAAAAATGAGAGAAAGAAAGGGAATGAGGGTACAGCGCGATAGAAAACTGTGAAGGTTGAAGGGGGAATCGTGTGTATGCTATTTGTACCTTTGATGACACCCTGTACCCATATGTGCGCGTACATATATATATTATATTATCTATCTAATTATATAAACCCTTGTTTTAATTATATATACATAATTAAAAATATTTTATAAAATATAGCTATTAAGGTTTTATTTCTGCACTGACTGACCACCTAGTAAAATTATTATTGATTTTACTCTAGATTAAAATTAATATCTAACTATATATATATATATATATATATATAATATATATATATATATGTATGTATGTATAATTACTTTTACGCTTACAATATTAATAACTAATATGAGTGTTGTAGATTCAGTAAATACATGCGTATTGATTGTATAAAATTATAATTAAATGTTATAAGCAGGTAAAAGATAAAAGATAATACATATTATCATTAATGAGTATAATGGATACACGGAGATATGATTGCAGAATTGAAGATCCCTAAAAGCAAATGGATGTAAACGTTTACGAAGCAATAGCAATTTCACGATAAAATTCCCATTACCATATAATCACATAGGTTGGTGCTATTTCAAACGCCTTATTGCAGTTCATTGAATTATATAAAGAAATTGTTATTACTAAAGATTCCCCTTCATTTTCCCTATATAATTCTCTCTTTCGTTAAAAGGTATTTAATCAAAACTGCACATTAGATAATCCTAATAAATTTAATTATAACTTTATAGAATCAATATGCATGTATTTACACTTATGTCTGTAATTCTTCTCCTCCAGTGGGTTTAGTTAATACATACATACGTGCTGTTCCTTTTCAAATCGTTTCTTCATACCGTTACCTTACAATTCCCTTTATATATATAAATGCATGTATCATGCACCTCCTCAGGAAAACTGTAATCACATAAATTACTTCAAAGCTTAAACAGAGATTGTATCAAATACAACTTATCCAATTATCCAGACTAAGCGTGTGCGTCACTCCCTGTATATAAATTTCATCTACACATTTCGCGATAATTTATATAACTCGTCTTCTATATTATATGTACCATTATTTTTATGTATTTATACACGAAATATAAAATACTAAGAATCTTATCTGGTGTATTTTCCAATCGTAGGACCCTTACGCTATACATCCGTATATCCGCATCTACAATTGATGCGAAAGGCAACTTGAAAAACATCAAACAATGTTAAGAACACGTTCTACCAACAGCTGATCCCTTATACTCAATGTACCCCTAAAGTAATCCCTTTCTCCTCTTCTTCCTCATTCTCCTCCTTCTCCTCTTTCTCCACCTCCTCGAGGATTTCAATGTGTCAGTAGGAAGGGGCAAAAGACTATGGGAGAATGATTTTATCAAAGAAGGAGTCGGAAGCCGCAATGAAAACAGGTTTTGCTCCTTCAGCAGAGCAGACCACGTAGCAACAATGAAAGAGACCAGGTTGCCGTGTCAAGTTTTACATGGTGAAATTTCCACTAGAAGAAGATTCCGTGGCCATCCTCTCCATTGATACAATGATCAGCTGAAGCAAAGCCTAAAATCGACTGGAATCGATACCAAAGCCTGGGATATTGAAGCTCAGGATAGACCCGGCTAGCACCATTCCATCTAGACTTTGACAATTCAGTTTGAAAATGAACAACAGAAGAAAAGAGGAAGAGAAACGACAAGAAAGAAAATGGAATCTCCCACAAACAATGCCTTTACTACAGATCCCTGGTGAACTTTGCAACAGACGCTTCCACTAGACATCAGAGGCATAAACACGAACAGAGGAGCAAAAGTGGTAAAAAAGAAACCAAATATACTATAGGACACACGATAATACGACGGTGATATTCGTATTATAGACAAACACACACATGTATACATACGTATATATATATATATATATATATATATATATATATATATATATATGTATATATATATATATATGTATATGATATATATGTATATATATATAATATATATATATATATATATATATATATATATATATATATATACATATATATATATATATAGAGAGAGAGAGATACAGACAGAGAGAGATACATATATACATATGTTCGAAGGTTGTAATGGTCGCAGGTTCGTGTGTCATATAGCTAGCTAGAGGCTATGGCCTCTTGGAGCTAATCAGTGACAGCTTTAGTCTTATATTTATAGACTTCCATATTAGTATGGTGATAACTATTAATATCCAGTAACGCTGCCGTAATCTTCTTTAGAGAGACTTAGTAATGTAACAAGAGCGACTTAGGTATGTAACGATTACAAAAACCAAAGGCTTAACTGTCAGGATTTTCTTTAATATATTCTTGTTCCAGAATTTTTCCTGTAATTTGGAATTCTTAAATTCATTGTATATTTTATCTACATGTTTTTTCATAATTTTAAATATACGTTGTATTCACTGGGGAGCAAATTTTAATGTATAATAAAGAATATTACTTCGTTGCAGGAGAAATTTTCCTTTTTCTTTTGCAAATGTCTCTCATTTTCTCTCACCTCGGTTTTCATTAATAATAATTTGATATATATCCATTTCAATATTTTGATTTCAAGTATCAATTCGCTATTTTTCAAAAACCCAAGTTTAGTCTATAAACGTAATATAAAATAATTACATACTGAATGAATGAATGCTATTAGACAATTTGAAAAATGATATCACTTTCCGGAGTTTGTTCAATGAATACATTTGATAAAATGATTTTTTTTTTCATTATAGCGGTATAACAAAAAAAAAACCCACAAAAGTTATTTTGTTGTTATGGCTGTTTTGAACGTTATAATCCTATGTGACCGTTGGTATTTCTAGCACGCTAAACGTAATCGGGTTTCCTTGAAATATGTTTGAATTAGAAATATATTACAACTACAATAAATCACCGAAAGAAATGTTTAATAAGCGAATGAGATTTTCTATAAATTGAAATTTTCAGGGAAATTTACTCTCTAGACATCTTTTTTTATTGTATTCACAATTAAAATATTCGGTTCAAGATAGTCTTGTTTATTCTATTTATTGTCCTCAATGCTCGATTCCCCTCCCACGCTTACACACAGGCACTCCAGCTTTGAAAATTATACAAATATCTCATTAGAATTTTGAAATGCAACATGGGCCATTTAGTCGTAAAGATTCTCTGAGGGTATAAGAAATAAACCAAACGAAAATAAAAATACAGGAGATATATAAAAACATATTAACTAATTTTAAAAAATACATATAAATACATGTAATATCACTTATATATATAAGGATGACATGTAAAAGTCATGCGTGACAAATATAAGGGACACAAAACGAATGTGAGGTTGACAAATATAGGAATAAATATGTCAATCTTCAAAATGGCAGACCGCCGAAATCGTCTGAAATAACGTGAGATAAAAGTGATAAAGTCAGTATATATGTACTACGTATGTATGTATGTGGATATATGTATGTATATCCAAAGGAATCCTATTCAGACCAATCGATATTATTGCTATCATGTGTAGCACCTCAGATCCAAGGAAAGCAGGAAGCCGAATGTAGTATTCTGTATAATCAGTCTGTTCTGTGATGTTCGTTCTTTATTAAAAATAAGTATCACGCAAGGTTTTTTAAATATTAGTTTCTAAAACATATTTCTTTATATTTTTGCATGTTATACTTTGTGTCCCGACTTTCATAAATATGAAAGCTAGTTTGTATACTGTGTCATTAAATTACTCGTCGTTGATATTGTATCTCAATTCCATCCAGGGTATATTATTTCGGGATTATGAAATGAATTCAATATCTCATAAACATATTCCTAACTTTTCTCTAAATATTTATGCGGCAAATATTTATCATTTCCACCGAATATAATTTCAAGTATACAAAATATCTTCGTTTTCAGTTTTTATCTTCATATTAATCTTGAAATGTAAATAACAGTATCGATTGCCGTACACCACATACACTGTACTATGATGATATACTTTGCCGTTATTTATCATAGGAGCTCTTTATAGACTTTCAGCTAATGCTACGTTTAGGATACATTTTGAAGCGAAATAACCCCTGGCACAGAAAATGATACGTACATTTATGATTATTGCTCAACGAAGTGCGATAGAGATAAATTCATTTGCAGTACATATTTGCTGATCCTCGAATTATAAAGGCAAAACAATGATTAGGTATATGTATTTGATTAATTAATTTTTCAACCCCATAGCGAAATTCAACGGCTTTTCGTTTCCGTAGTTGTCGTTGTTTCATACTTTAAGAATTATTTTCTCTTTTTACTGAGAAAATGTTTTACTGAAAAAAATGTGGAAACGTGGTTACTTTCCTCGTAATATTGTATCATTCCAAGGCGGTGAACTGGCAGAAATGCTAGCACCTCTGGCTCAAATTTCACTGAGGTCGACTGTGTCATTCATCCTCTCGGGGTCAATAAATAAAGTACCAGTTTCGTTGTAAGGGGATTATCTAATGGACTGGCCCCTACCTAAAATTTTTCGGGCCTTGTGTCTAGAGTAGAAAAGAATATTGTATCATCCCATTTTTATTATTTCCTCTGAATTTCCGGCTTTCTATGCATACAGTATTAATTTTACCGAAATAACAGGGATTTTCTTGCACGCTTAGATAATGGCGTACTTTTTCACGATCCTAAGAACCTACTGCCATATACTTAGGAAATGCGTCTATGATAAAAAAAATACTTTGTTTTTGTTGATGTTGCTGTTGTCATTATTGAGCAGGCAGAAACGCTAGAGTGCCGGACTAGTACAAAGCAGAATTTTCTCAGTCCGTCTTTGCCGTCTGAATTCTATGTCCGCCAACGTCGACTTTGCGTTTCATGCTTTCTATGACGATAAAATAAGTAGCAGTTGAAGACGGGTATCAGTGGAATCAATCTACCCAACCACCGAAATTACCGGACTTGTCACAACATCTGAAACCATATTTCTCATGAATTTTACGTAACTAGCACGCCGGACAAAATGCTTACAAGCTTGTCGTTCGTCTTTGCGTTTTAAGTTCAGATTGTTTGATGTCTACTGTGCCTTTCATCTTTCCGGGGTCAAGCAACTAAGTAACAGTAGAGTATATAGTCCTTTCCCAGAGAATTGCTGGTCTTTTTGTGATAGTAGAAATCGTATTATTATTATTATTATTATTATTATTATTATTATTATTATTATTATTATTATTATTATTATCATTATTATTATTATTATTATTATTATTATTATTATTATTATTATTATCAATATTATTATTATTATTATTATCATTATTATTATTATCATCATCATCATCATCATCATCATCATCATCATCATCATCATTATTGTTGTTGTTTTTGTTGCTGTTAGGTGAGTTTGTTGTAATTGTAATTAAGGTGTCTAGCTGCTAGGATCGTTAGCCTCCCAGTCAAAATAGTGGTATTTCTTCCGGTACGCCATTGCCTTTAATCCTTTCGGTGTCAGGTACATTAAGTACCACCTGAGAACTGGGTTCGATGAGGTTCGGGGTCTATAATGTATGCATCAGTTACTCAATGATTCAGACAGAGCTAATAGGTCACAGTGAAAGAGAAACTGTAGGTTATATATCACATATCAATGCAAATATTACGTGAGACGGAGGAATACTCAGAGAAGATAAACTGAAAGTTCAGTAAAATAATATGTGACAATATAGAGATTTTATAATTCAGGTGGAAGGCATGCCGTTTAAATTATATACAACTCGTTAGCCACAATGTTGATGGTTACACCCACATGCAAACACATACAGGCGCGCGAACTCACAAGCATGCAGACATAACATTTTTCTTTCTAGGGACTGCTAAAGATATGACATTTCAAACTATTATTTTAAATTTCGTAGTATTTTAAATTTCTTAGATAACTTTGTTATGTGTAAACAGTTGTGTAAGTATTCACACGAAAGAAATATAACAATAAAATACAGAGCGTATAAATATTCCTAATATATTCTATGGTAATAAATTCAACACTGGTAGCAAATATAGTTTCGAAATATCCTCCTGTCATATTTTCTTCCATCGTACATTTATTCAACCATAACAACGTATTAAATTGATTCGTTCGCAAGGAAGATATATCTTTTTACATATAATCACGTCAGAGATAAGCAACATCAGAAAATAGAAATATAAAACCAAAAAATGGTGACCTGACAGTAATTTTAGAATTGATAAGTTAAAAAGTATGACATTTCTCAAAGAAAGGAAAAAAAATGTTACAAACTTCAAGACGAATGAAACAGTGTTTTGCAGTAGTAGTAAAATCTTGGCACCTTACTCGTTGCAAGTTACAAATTAATAAAAATGTACCAAATCACCATTCTCATTGCATCAAACTGAATGTCTTCTCCATGGCAAATATTTAAAGAAAGCGTTGCTGCTTCACGCCAATTTATATTCGGTAGTCATTGCCAAGAAAGATTGCGGCTTTCTGATAGGAAACAACAGTAGGCACAAAAAACTCATTGAAATTTTCAGTTGCATTTGAGGCCAAAATAAAGATAAAAAAAACTCTGAAATAATTCCAATAATATAGAGTGTGATCTAAATAAGCATTACAGACAATTATACATGACGCTAGACAGTGCATTTTGGATGTGGCTTCTGAAACCATGAGATGTCGATAAATATGAAAAATGGACGTTAATGTAAATAAATAAATGCCCGCAAATCAAATGCTGTTAAGTACATTAGTACATTTCGTGTCGCCACCACTTGTGAAGCTTTTCAGCATTTCTAACAGTGGACGATTTTGATAATACAATGAGATTCAATGAAACAAGCACTACGGATGCCACCACACACACACACGCACGTACACACAAACACACAAGCTCGCGCATGCATTTTCGGCGAATAGACTGTCATCTAAATTAGTTAGAAATGAAAATAACACTGACGCCTCCTTTTAACAGATAGATAACAACAATTAGATAAAAATTTCTTGAAATACCAAAGTGAAAAATTCACTCAAGAAAATCACCATTGGCTTCAACCACAGCCTCCTAACGACTTCGAAAACTCCAGCAGTTCTTCTAGACGATCTACTTGTTTAAGTTGGTGAATACTACCTTAGTCTTTGTCTTCTGTCCATCGTTGTTTTTTACAGGGAGTTTTGTTGGTCTCTCGCTCAAATCCGCACCACATATAATAACCAAGGGTGTTGCAAACTTTGGAGTAGTGTGACCCAATGTCAGTGTTGATGTGGTTACAGAAATAGCCTGACGGTCATGGGCTTGTTCTCCAGTTAGAGTGGCATGGTGTAGAATCCTGTTACCAGACATAGGTCTTTCAGCAGACACCCTCTTGACACAGGGCAGCACGAAATCTTCCACGCCCTTTAAGTAGACCACCGTGTTGAGTCTGTGACCGTGTGCGAAGATGAATAGAAGCATAACGTCGCAATCACTAGTGATCAAGGCAAACAGTATGCTGTTGCTGGAGGTTTTATTTGTATCATTCCAGGTACATGTCCGCAGAATGCCCTATCCTCAGATTAAAACCCCAAAACTCTGAAATCTTCGTCGTATTGGGGCTGCTGGCGCAAAATCCATGCAGCACAACATAACGTTTCCAAATTTCTAGCAGAGTCAATTGCGTCATGCAGCTGATTTTATCATACAATGTGCAGAACATACCCTACTATACTATGTAGTCGAAAAATCTATTTACGAATCCAAACCCATGTATATATATATATATATATATATATATATATATATATATATATATATATATATATATACTACAAAATTAGAGAATGGAGAAATATACTTAAATCAGTAAAACATCAACTATCCGATGATACTCAATCCATACTTTAATACACCATTACATATGAGTAAGGCAATACATAAAATGAAATGAGATATACAGTAATAGTAAAAAGGTAAAGAGATATAAGTAAAAAATTTTCAAATATAATATGCGAATAAATCAAAACTGACAGCTGTTTCGGCAGTGAGGACAGTCATACCTCATTTAACCTATAAGCCATAAGGCAGGTATAAATGAGGCATTAACAAGGATGCCCCACGGCCTCTTCAGAGAATTAAATTAAATTTGTTATAATAGTGAAAAATATTATACAATCATATACATATAAATATAAAAATATAAAAATGTAAAATATAAAAACTTATACATCATAAAGCTACACTTATATAATATAATACACATTTGTACAAAAAAGGAAGGTAAACAGAACAAAATAAAACAAAATATATAATAGTGTATATATTAATATCAATAAGTACCGATATTATACATATTTGGCTAATAGTTTTTTTTATATATATAAAAAAAAAGGCTAACATATATGGAGATGAAAAATAATAATTAAATCCGTGGTACAGTTCATAAGATTCTAAAGCTATAAAAGTTAATAAAAATTACTATTAATAATAATAATAATAATAATAATAATAATAATAATAATAATAATAATAATAATAAAAAAATATAATAAAAAATAGATACAGTTAAGTTAGCACCAAGTCCATCCTTACAAGATCGAAATAACTATGAGTTAAGAAATGCTGACCACTAGGTAAAGAAAATATAGATTAATTCGATTGGCTATTGGTTTGAAATTTAAATCACAAAAGAAAATTATACGGTTGGTTAGTCAGGGAACGCCAATATTCACACACGCATCTACAGATCAATCGCACATACACACATAGTAATATGTATATGCATACACTTATACACATACATAATTACAAGCAACAACTAGCACATAGATAAACAAAAAGGGAAGCAACTATGCTACATTTAGTCCTTCAAAATTATAATGTGCCTCAATAATAAAAGAAGAACCATCCATGCATTCCATAAAATATTTAATTTAGATATAAATATATTTTTAAATATCAATATGTTACTAAGTCAGATACTTATTTCATTAGATCTTCTGAAAAAAAGAATAAATAAATTCTTTAAAAGCTTCGGCCTATCCATTATCATTGAAAGTGAAAATTATTCTGCTAATTATTTAGATGTTAATTGTAATATTACTAATGGTTTACATGAACCCTATATTAAACCTAATTCTAACCTAATATACATTACCGTTCAAGTAATCACCCCCCTCAAATTAAAAATGCACTAGTGAGGAGCATTAGTCAGAGAATTTCTAGTTTATCCTCAAACGAGGAAATTTTTAACAAACACTGTGATGGATACAATGCAGCATTGCTTAAGGCAGGATATAAAGTAAGATTTGGTTTATACCTAAGGGGAACCCCCCTAATGGAGGTAGAACTATCAGGAACAACACAAATAGATTTAGGATAATCAACAATATACATAAGAATTGTAAAAATGGAATATATGATAACACCTATAATAAATGTAGAAGTGATGTTAACCTTGGAAAGGTGAACGGTAGCTCAAATAGATCTAAACATACGGGTAATAGTAAGAATATTAATAATAATATACGATTTAAAACTTATGGTAGACATGATAATGGTAAAGTTTACTTGCGCAATAACCATGGTAATATTGATATAGATAAATATAACAATGACAGTGGTAAGAATAGTAATCCTATGAGTTGGTCTACGAATAGGATTTTTACAAATAACATTAATTCTATAGGCAATCCTAATTCTGATAAGGATACTCTTGGTTGATTATCCCATATGCAATGCAGATTAAAACAAACATAGTGAGAGCTTTGCATAATGTTATTTTTAGGCATTTTGGTAAGGATAAGAATAAATTTAGTCCTTTAATTAACAACGGTACTGTTAGAGTGGGATATAGCATTACTCATAATCTAGCCACCATTATCTCCTCTTTTAATAACAAGAACTGGATCACTCTATAAGGATAGAAAATTGAATTCAGACCAGGTAAACTTGCCCCTCTTCATTAATAATAGGAATAGAAACTTTCTTAGAACAAATGGGAACAACCTCCTTACTAATAATGAGTGCACCATACCTGTCAGAGATATATAAATGAAATAGATCATACTACTACTACCAATACTAGTACTAGTGATAGGAATATAGCCGATAATGTGAAATTAACTCATTCGTTGATTTGGGTTTGGATGATGATAACAATTGTAACACTTATAATGTGAATAGTAGTATAGGGGTGTTGTCCAATTTTAGATTTCCTCATTCTGTTAATCTTTGTAATGCAGAAATAAAAATAAATGTGTATTTGGTAATCAATGCCTCAGGAAGGAGGTAGTTTACCATGCACTGTAGATACACAATTGAGTAGTAGGGTGTATATCGGGGCAACTATGAATAGCATAAAACAAAGATGGAATTATCACAGATATACTTTTAGGAATAAAAATAGAATGTACTCTACAGGGCTAAGTGCATACATTTGGGAGCTTAAAAATAAGAACTTAGATTTTAGATTAAACTGGAAAATACTAACTTCAGCACCTGTGTATAATGGAAAAAATGAAAAATGCTCTCTATGTATTAATGAAATTTTCTTCATTATTAAAGCGGGTCGGCAAATTATTAACAACATTAATGAAAAAAAACTTCTTTTGTATTCATAGGCTACCGTTCACCTTTTCTAGATTCAAATAGAACTTAGTACTTCCACTATTATTAATTTTTTAACTCCCTTCTTTAACTAAATATACCTGTGGTCTTCTATAATTTCTAAAGTATACAATTTATATATTTTATAATTTTATAATTTTTATAGCTACATTTGTATAATAATTAATGGATGTGTCTAGTATTATTGGTTTCTTGTTTTTTGTATGTGGGTTTTTGTTTGTTTTTTAAGAGAATTGCAATATGACATAAAATAACATATTCATTTTGGTACTTGCCTTGTAATGTGTGATTTTTGAAGTTTTCCAATATTGCATAGTATATTGCATAGTATATATATATATCTTGGGTAGATACCTAGCTCTGGATAATGTAATGATATTGTATAATATGTAATATATGAGAGCCTTTTGTGAGTTTGGTGGGTTTAGGTTGAGATTATAGGTTTTTTGTATGTGTTTATTTGGAAGGTTTTTATTGTATATTTGTCTTTTTGTACTCACCTTAATTTGTATCTTATGCTATTCACTGATAAACCTTTTTCATTTTTTCATTTTCTCATTTACATGCATTATGCTTTATAATTATTACCAGCCTCATATATTTAGTTTATATCTATAGTCTTCTGGATCTGTACTTTAAACTATCCTTCCATACATATTTACTTTCAACAATATAACATATATATTCACTCTATTTATTATTTTTTATTTATTTTCCATTTATTGTAATATTATCAATTTTTGCATCTAGTCTTCTATTTATTTATTATTTATTTGCCTATTTAAGTGTAGATGTTTACATACATATCAAGTCATCTAATTTGCTACCTATTTATTTTTTACTTATTTACTTATACTGGGGTAGTTTTATACATACATATCTATCATTTATTTTTATTTAATTTTTAATAATATATGAATACATATATACTGGTTTGTACTTATAATTATGTGTATAACCGTATTTATTCCTTCGTATTTATTCCTTCTTATTTATTTTATCTCTTTTCATCTTAAGTCTTTATAATATAAAATTTATTTTAAAAAAATTTTTGTGATGTTCTCATAAGCGTTCACATTAATACTTCCCCTTCTATTCTTTAATGCCTAAACTGGTATATTATGGCACTATATTTATTAAGTTAATAAGTGACTTATTTATAATATTTAAATTAATATATATT
>NC_043015.1:3093334-3108334 GCF_006345805.1 Octopus sinensis
TAGCAATACAGATACAGTAAAGATATATAGTAAAGATATATAGTTAAGGCGGCGAACTGGTAGAAACGTTAGCACACCGGACGAAATTCGTAGCCGTATTTCGTCTGCCGTTACGTTCTGAGTTCAAATTCCGCCGAGGTCGACTTTGCCTTTTATCCTTTCGGGATCGATAAATTAAGTACCAGTTACGCACTGAGTCGATGTAATCGACTTGATCCGTTTGTCTATCGTTATCTGTCCCCTCTATGTTTAGCCCCTTATGGGTAGTAAAGAAAAAGATATATAGTAAAGATTATTTACTTTATTTACAATTGACAGATTTTTGTTATCATCTTGTTTGTTGTTAACACAATGTTTCGGCTGGTATACCCTCCAGCCTTCATCAGGTGTCTTGGGAAAATTTCGAACCAGGGTTCACATTCCTAAGGAATTTTACGATGGTGTTGTTGTTATCGTAATTATTATTATTATTATTATTATTATTATTATTATTATTATTATTATTATTATTATTATTATTATTATACACACACGCATATATATATATACATACATACACACACACACACACACATATATATATATATGTGTGTGTGTGTTTGTGTGTGTATATGTGTATGTATGTATTGGCCGCCAACACTTTTCTGCAAAATAGGGGTAGTTTATCTTGCTCATGACATATTATTAGCATTATCCTGTGTTTCAGGATTAAAAAAAATACTTCTTTAACTTTCTAAGACAACTCAACACTTCCAAAGGCAGAACTTCCTTTGTTTGTGTACTTTCATCGTGACGTGGATTTATACACGCACACACAGACACACATATATATGTATTTGTATATATATATATATATATATATATAAATATGTACACACATACACACACATACACATACACACACACATATATATATATATATATATACATATATATATATATATATGTATATATATATATATATATATATATATATATATTATATATATATATATATATATATATATATATATATATATATATAAATATATATATATATACAGCGTTGTAAACCAAGTGTGATCATTTTTTTCGCATCATAAAACGTCTGAATTTAGAAGTTTTCTATAGCATATGCATCTCACCTACATGTATTTCGCCTTCAGTGACTTCACATTGCTTGGTATGCGATTATGCATTCTAGTAATTTCAATTGCTTAAAGGCTACTTGACCCACGACGTTTTCAACGCGAAATATTTTTTTTTTAAATGAATTATGCGTTGGCATTTAGTTGAATGAAATACTGTTACACTTCATATTCGATAGAGTGCTGCTTTTGTAATCATCTGGCTTTGTATTACACATAAAGCGTGGTTTTAAAAATATTTTCTGAGATTTAAATTAATTGAAATAGCTTTCTGCATATATTGCTGTATGAAGTTCATTATATGTCCAGAGGTATTTCCATTTTGGGGTATTTAAACCTACTTTTAATATTATCATTATTATTATTAGAGGTTAAATATATGCGTGACTGCCACTCCCGTGTGGACTTCTGCAGTTGCAAGGGACAATTCACTAACATCATCAGCTGGCAAGATTTCTTTGGGTGCAGATCCATAGCCTATCAAGACCGACATATCACTACTACTACTACTACTACTACTAGTACTACTACTACTACCACTACTACTATTACTACTACTCCTCCTACTACTACTACTACTACTACAACTACTAATACTACTATTTTCCCTATCAATATCATTTATTATATTAATCATTATCGTAACTCGTATAATTGCTATGGATAGTGACCTCTGTTTCTTTAAATCGTTTAATGTATATTTTTTTCTTAAATGTGGACATCTTAAAATATGCTCCTGTCTCGTGTTTATAAGAGAAAATATAGAAGTGAAGCTTTGGTACATTTCTTACACACAAAGATAACGTCTACTCTCTCCTATTCTATAAGGTTTCACTTTACTAATTACTTTCCAGGCAATCGATTATACTCTGTTACTATCTTTTTTAATCAAATTCCTTTACTAAGGATCCCAGTATTCATTCTGTTTGTATATGTACAAGTTAAATGATTGGCACTTCATTAACGTCCGCTAAATCCGATGTAAGAATACTCTCTAGTCTCCCCGATAAACTAATATATGTATGAGATATTTTTATACATACAATTAGATTTAAGCGGGCAAACTATGTTCATTGTACAATCACATTCGATTGTTCTACTACCTCCATTAAGAGCGTCCGTTTCAGTTTCACAAACGGTTATTTCTACATTCTGCCGTTTAACATCCAACATATTGCTCTTTCCCACACAGACAACATTGTGGGCACTACCTATTCTAGGATTCATACACTTCCACTTCCAGGCTTATACGCGTGTTTTTCGGTAAGTTTCCATTTTATTGGTTGTAAAACCATAGTTCCAATCCTGATGTCTATATCGGACACTCATTAATCTATAGTTATAATTCTGGTAACTATTATTGCTATTATTTATATGGACACTAGCGCTGTGTGCAGCTATAACTTGTGCTAGATTTTTATTGTTAGAACAGGCTACTCTAACGTTGAGTTTATTACATATTCTGTATTATTTACTGCTTTTGGAAAATGTTTAGCTAAAGCAGAATAAAACAATTCAGGTATATTGGGAATTATTTGTTTCCCGAATGGCATTATGTGCTATTCGATATTGCTAGAGCTATCAATGTTATAGGGTTGTGTACATTTATTTCTACCTACGCTTATTGTAAAAGTGTTTAACCTATTTACGTGTTTATTTTTTTTATTTCGGCATGTGTTTGCAGGTAGATATGTCATTTATTTGCGTAGGAACCTCTAGAATGCATAATTGTATACAAAGCAATGTGCAGTTGCTGCAGGCGAAACATATATATGTCAGATATATATGCTGTAGAAAACATTTAAATAAAGAAAATCTTAGGTTGTGGCCAAAAGTTCCCTTCAAGTCTTCGTTATGAACGTAATTAAATATTCTACAAAATATTTTCAATTACGAATTGAATTACTTAACGAGTTTAATTTATCAGCACAATAGATCTTTCGAAGTTTGAGTACTATATGAAGGACTGTTGTGGGTTGCTGGTTTCTAAACTAATTTGAGATATAATACTGTATCAGCCAGGATAACGTATCCGTTTTATAGACCCTTTTTCCCTCCCTCCTTCATCTCTTTCTCTCTCTTTCTCTCTCTCTCTCTCTCTCTCTCTCTCTCTCTCTCTGTATATATATATATATATATATATATAATATATATATATATATATATATAAAGTTAAACACAAAGAGAATACGCAACAACGGGAGGACGTAGAACATGTATAGTGTTATGATCATGAGATTTTCAGTATAGAAGACAGTAATGTTGAAAAGATTGAATCTTAGACTCTCATATCTTTAGAGTGCTTTAGTTTAACAGAGTAAAGGGTGGCTTTAAGTAGGATCAAGTTGAACTGATACAAAGGCAATTATACGGATAAAAAATTAAGATATATTAAATATAACAGTTTGGTTACGAAAGAAATATATATATATATATATATATATATATATATACGTATACTTGCAAAATGGGAGAAATCGAAACGTCGAGATTTTCAGGCGATGACTATTAAAGTATGGATACATAGATATATTTATACTAATGGATCCAACTTACACAGGGTACACTGATAAAATTAAAGTGTTGAACTAAAGGCATTTTAAGTCCAACAACTGTTTCTTGAGGCTCGGAAAGTCATCGAAAATTTGGTAGAAGTAGTTCATCAGTTGTCAGTTGTGTTGGGTCCGTGTAATTGTGGCAATGTTTGGTGATAATATTTGTAGAGTTATTGGAATTTGAGATAGTGAGAAAAGGAATGGGACTATAGTTGAAGAACCGAAAGTCAGTAATTCCGTGGGAAATGGAGATTGTTGAGGTATTTAAAAAGTTATGCGTAAAGATATAGGGTCGTTGTGAGTTAGTGGTCAATATAAAGGAGCACCCCTTCGGTCACGGCGACGAGGCTTCCAGCTCGTAAATCAACGGAACAGCTTGCTCGTGAAATTAACGTGCAAGTACCTGCGCACTCCACAGACACATACATATTTAATATAGATCTCAGGGAGATTCAGCGTGGACTGGAGCAACGTGAAATAAAGTGTCTTGATAAAGGACACATCTCGTTGCCAGGAATTGAACTCACGATCTTACGATCAATATAACAGTAGCACGAACGTCTATAATCACATTATTTGCAAATATGCTTGCTGAATATATTCGAATTTACTGTGGCCGTCATCTATTCAATATGTTGCATTCAATATGGGACGAATCTGTGTGACATATGTTTGTTAATAAACTTTATTGATCGTATACCATGTACTTTGTGCTATTTATAAAAGCTGCAACTCTGTTCGCAGTTAATCAATTGCCTGTACGCAATCGTTTTTAGTCTTACTACTTTCGAATATCACGTAGATAATATCACTGAATTTAAAATTCTAAACACCAGTGATCGAATCCTTTGCAACATCAACAGAAAGTAAAGCCAGGACGTATTCAATATCTGCTTAGGACCGTGTTTCAGTATCTTTGTATAAGCTTATGATTTTGTGCTGTGCATTTTTCTGGCGATAATACACTTAAGTTTGCCCAAATCCTGAGGCGATTTTTCAAAAAGCCACCTATTTATAAAACCATTTTGCCTTTTTTTATTCCAAGTCATACAAGCAAACAATGATAATCCAAAGTTTGCATAGAGTAGGCTATTACTCATTTCATCTTCATAAAAATTACGAGAATCTTACTCTTTTCCCAATCCATATCCCGATATTGGATTGTACACAAGAAATCTATAACAGTGTTTGCAGTTCTACTCATGATGCATCGATGTAGAAACACGTAATGATAATTTGCCAATGTATTGCCCAGTGAATACAACCACGATTCCTTGTCGAGTGTTTGATCTCACGAGTGCCCCAACACGTCATCCGAGATGAAACGCAAAGTTTGTAGCAGGTTTTATCTACTCAAACAATGATTCCAACAGCAGTTAAAGCTTAAAATATATCGGTAGTTGAGGTATATTATCATAACTCGAAACACTGATGACGGTTTTCTCGCCAGTATTTGATCAAACAGCAGCAAATGAAGATGCAACATATGAAGTCGGATTGCAAGCAGTGGAGCGTGGTAATGAATCCATGATAAATTAGGAGACTTCATTAAGTTACATGTGTAATCCCTTATTGAAACCCTTGCCGAGTTACTTTGAAGACACAAGGTGATTTGCAGTCCATTATTTATTAATCCTTCATATGAACTTTTTATATGCAGTTTCGTTATACTGAATAACTTTCATCATTAACAGATATCTGCTTCTGAAAGAACCAGAATAGTTACGACTGCAAATTTTCGTATCCTGATGTCGAACATAGAAATAAACGTAAAATTGATCGAGATTGAAATGAATATATCAGCTACTAATACTTTGATGCTTTGAGGGGTTCAATGACATATAACTGATATATTGCGTTATCGAAATATAATATCAGATCCGTTAATACAAATTAACGACCAAAAGTCATTGACATTATATGATAATATACGCAACTTAAAAAAAAATAGCGTATAAATGCCTTTGATTATTGTCTCAAATTAAATAGCAAGTATAGTAAAGCAGATGTTGAATTTAAATCTCGAATTTAGTATCTAAATTGATATCGGTTTGCAAGTAGATGCTTCTCGGAACAATCATGGTCGAACTCGTATTTCTCCAATCTTCTTAAACTTACGTTGGGAGTAAAATTTAGTAGGTACACCTTGTTTGAAATCTGGTAAGCCAACTGTTGCCATTAAAATTCAATAATTTTATTTGAAAACTGCAAAACGCTCCCTATCTAGACAAAGAGTTCCTATGTCAGACTGCACTGTGTTTCAGTCATTTGTGTGGGATCTCTTTTCACAGCAAGATGTGCCTCGTTTTCAACATAAATCTAGAAGACGTTTAAAATTGCCATATAGAAGAGGTTTCATTAAACATTTCGCAAGATACACTTCTGATTATCAAAAGAAACAGACCTTGTATAGGAATAATTATACATGTCTCTACAAGTCACGTTGTAAATTGCAGCTTTCCACTAGTATTCGGTTGTCCTTTACGGCTGCTGAATTGGAATAAAGTGTTATGTTATAATGGAATCAGTTAAACGCCAGTTTCTTATACTTGAAAAGTCGTACACCAAAAGAGACTTACGATGAGATGGTATCGTCATTTCACATGCGTTTGGACATCAGTGGAAATTGTTATTCCTAGTCGACCTCATTCCGCCATTGATGACGACTTCATCCATAAGATGGAAATCGCCATTTTGGGGGATGACCACAAAACTATTCGAAAACTAGCCCAAGCGGTGCTAGTAAGCGTAGGGTCCGTGGAAGAAAATCATTAACTACTATTTGCACATAAGAAAGTTGTCTACATGGTGGATTCCCTCGATGCTCATCCCTATTCAGAAGGAGGGGCTTGTCAATTGGCCTGAGGCTAAGTTGGCAATATTCCAAGAGAACGAGGAGGAAGGTTTCGACAGACTTATTATACAGAATAAAATATGGATTCATCACAATGTTCCTGAGATTAAAGTCCATTCGAACCAATGGAAGCCTGATAACTTACCACCTCCATAGAATGCTTTTATCCAACTCCCAGTAAGCAAAGTAATTCTCACAGTGTTTTTGGTCCCAGTGCGGAGTAGATATGATGGATCTTCTGGTAAGGGGAACGAAAATTAATGGGACATATTATACTTCTCTGCTAATGATGTTCCGAGACGCCATCAATGATGGGATGCGTTGCATGCTGACCAAAGTAGTTCGCCTCCTCAAAGACAACACCCCAGTTCACAATGCACATGTTGCACAGATGAAAGCACACTCCTGCAGTAATGAAATCCTGTCTCATAACCCTTACTCTCCAGACCACGTACCATCTAACTTCATTCTCTTTCCAAACGCAAAGTATTTTTAGAACGAGAAGCTATTTTCGGATGATGTTGAACTTACATCCGCAGTAATTTCTTAGCTCCGGACGCAACCTACATATTTCTACAGACGTGGAATTCACAGATGCATAAATCGATGCAATAAGTGTGTCACCATTGGTGGTGGTTAGGTAGAGAACGAGTAAGTTTCGTTTATTCTAGTGCTTTGAACGTGTGTCAGAAGCTCTTCAGAAACACCGCTCGTATATTGGTCCTCCGAAAAACTATTAAGTGGTGACATAACGTACATTAGCCTGTTACATATTTCAGTGGAGAAAGTAGGATGAATACACTGATATAGAATATAACGTCCTGGTGTAAATAAATTTCAAACAATTGTAAGTAATGCCATGTTGGGCTGCATTTATGCATTTACAGATATAAGACCATAAAATTATATATGAGTTTTCTGTGGACATTAAGAATTATAATTCTACTCTGGATAATAAAGTTAAAATAATTAACTCCGTGTGGAAATTATTTTCTGCAAACATTCGGGCTTTGTTGTTATATATTCTGTCGATAATTTACTAATATACACGGAAGCAAATTCAATATGTAAATTACGCTGAAGGAGGAAGCATAATCGCATTAGCTAAGAAATTTCTATTACGTCATATATGATATGGGGAAAAATCGGTTACAACTGTAATACATTCAAAGGTGTTTAATATTTCAAACAAAATATAGGGAGAATAAGTGTTGCGAATTTTATTGATTTATGAAAATTTATCGAACTTTAGACAGAATCACATGTGATCTTGTTTGCATATATGTAAGTATGTATTCATGTATATATATATATATATATATAATATATATATATATATATATATATATATATATATATATATATATATCAATACACACGGAAATAATAGTGACATTAAACAGAAAGAGTACCCGAGGACAAGGAATGTAAGATACAGTGGCACATTATAATTCAATGTGACACCCTCAAAGAAAAGGAAATTATGCATACTGCAAAACTAGAGGTTGCACAGATAAGGAATAAGGAGCAAGAAAAGGTTGAAAAGTACAGACTACTAAAATACAAAATTGCAAGAATTAGAAGAATGTCCGTCTTCCCAGTAGTTATAGGGGACACTCAGAACAGTAATAACTTAGTTCTAAAAATATGGCAGAGAAATTGTTTTATCACGGATCATAGCAAGCTGAAAAAAACCGCTCAGCTGGCGATACCTTGGATGTGGAGATTGGATTATGTTGTTGTCTTCTTTTATTAAGTGCGTTCTTCAAATTACTTCTCGTACAGCCCTGTGTCACTTGAACAGGCACAGCATTGTTTTATTGTTGAATGGCCTCTCGGTTAATTAACAACGAAGTATGAATGCTTATAAAGTGCGGAAGGAGTCAATTTTTGACACCTGACAACAGGATGCTATCCACTCTCACGGAATCAACACGAACAAACAAGAGCTAGCGTTCTGAGTATTATAAAACAGTTAAACAACTACAATAATAATAATAATAATAATAATAATAATGATAATAATAATAACAATAATAAAAATAATAATAATAATAATAATAATAATAATAATAATAAATAATAATAATAATAATAATAATAATAATAATAATAATAATAATAATAATAATAATAATAATAATGATAATAATAATAAGGAGTGGTTCTCATGGCTTCTGACCTTAACTGATTGGAAGTGTTTTCATGTACATTGTTTTGTGTTGGTATAAAAGATGGGCTACAGCAAATATTCTGCTCAATACCACAGATTTGTTTGTCAGTTGTTTGACCTTAACCAGTTGAGCATGTCCCTTAGTGGCTGGCGATATGTGCATCTCTGATCACGAGCGGAAGTAGTGGAGGAGCATCATAGCCATGTGTTGAGAGGGTTTCTTTGGGGTTTGAATAATTCACCTCTGGAAACATGGGTGGTTCTTTCAACATCCTTAAACAACCCTCATTCAGGGACCTTTTCTGTGGGATGGGTTACTCGACCAGAAGAAAACTCTAACTGGGATCCACCTGCAAGGTCATGTGCTGTTTATCTTGATATGAGATCACCATATCGCGCACATATGGTTGGGATGCAAGTGCCTGGTGTACCCTTATCGGGCTTCGTATATTTTACCCCAGTGTCACTTTGATGGCATGAACTGCTCTCTCACTCAACAATAATAATATTTTATAGTGAAGCTGTGCACCCCTCCCGGTAAAAACAGTATTAGAAGGGCATCACACGCACTCTACAAAAATTTAAACAGGAGTAGTTGATTATGGTGTGCAATAGAGTAAGTAAATGCAGAATATTAATTTAGATGGGACAGTAACAATTAGCCACATTATGAAACACCAGCAGAAAGCATGTGGGAGACGAAAATATACCAGAAAATTCTCCGCCGTGGATGAGCAACTATAACGAGGGATATTTAATTATATGGGGAATGAATGATAACATACTACATGCTACTTTATTGAATATGAATTGTTGAAAAAAGAAAAGGGGCCTCTTAATCAATATCTTAGATTCCATCGATTTTAAAGCGTCACTAAATTTTTCGCCAAAGTTTTAAACACACAAACGTTCAGACACAAACTGATATATGAAAAAATGAGATCTAATTCAGATGTTAAATTTGAAGGCAGTTTTATAATAATATTTAATTCGGGAAATAAATCCCACAATTTCCCAAATTAACAAATATGCAGAAGACGTGCTAAATTGTATAGATATATGCCACGCACACTCGAAGTTCTGTAATTTCATTAAAACAAGCATAGCATAACACACAATACAATGATGTGCCTGTTCAATTAACGCAGGGCTGCAGAGAAGTAATTCAAAGAAAGCACGCAAGAGAACAAGACAACAACAACATCCTAAAAAGAATCATAAAACAAATAACAATAATAATAATAATAATAATAATAATAATAATAACGAAGCAATAGTAGTAGTAGTAGTAGTAGTAGTAGTAGTAGTAGTAGTAGTAGTAGCCATAGTAGTAGTAAAATAGATGCATCGCAGCCATCGAACCCATAAAAAGTGTTGTCCTTGCTGTTAAAGTTGCTGTTGCCATATTTATCAGGAATGCTATGAATATTAGTCACGATTGCTGTACGATATAAATATACAATTAAATGTATAAGTTTTCGCGGCATGAATAACTTCAGATGGATAAAATCCTTTCTTTTTATGTGCATTGCGTCTCAGCAGATAAAATTTATATAAATGTAAGGAACACTGAAGCAGATTTTTGTTCAGACATTATGCCCTGGAAACATTTTGCTGTTATTCCTTTTAGTTCATTCTTACCTTTTTCCTTTACTTCATAATGATATAAATCTGAAAGACAAAATCGGAAATGTATGAAGAAGAAACAAAATAAGAAAATCAGAATTTAATGAACAGAAATTTAGACAATGCAGAAGCACATATAAAAAACATGGCAAATTCTTTCCTCTTCACAACTTCCTTTTTCATATATATCTTATGTGGAGGCGAAAAGGCCCTGTGGTTAGGGCAGCGGACTCGGTCTCGTAGGATCGAGATTTCGATTCCGAGACCGGTCGTTGTGAGTGTTCATTGAGCGAAGACACCTAAAGCACAACGAATCTCCGGCAGTTGGTGGTGGCGACCCCCTGTTGTACTCTTTCGCCCAACTTTCTCTCACACTTTCTTCCTGTTTCTTGGGTAACGCTGCGATGGAGTGGCATCCCGCCCAGCTGGTGTGGGGGGCACACACATACGCCACAGAAACACGGAAACCGGGCCCATGAGGCTTGAAAAGGGCGCGGTCACGCTCTCGTAGGATCGAGGTTTCGATTCCCAGACCGGACGTTGTGAGTGTTTATTAAGCAAAGACACCTAAAGCTCCACGAGGGTCCAGCAGGGGGTGGTAGCGACACCTGTTGCATACTCTCAACCCAACTTTCTTTTACTCTTTCTTCTTGTCGTTTGTACTTGTATTTTAAAGGACCAGCCTTGTCACACCCTATGTTACGCTGAATCTCCCCGCGAACTATCTTAAGGGTACACTGTCTGTCGAGTGCTCAGCCACTTGCGTGTTAATTTCCAAGAGCAGGCTGTTTCGTTGATGATATCAACATGAGCCCTTGTCCTCGTAACTGTCGGAGTGCCACATATTTATAAACATATATAAAGCATATAATTATAACCATATATGAGTTTGTGTGTTTGTACCTGTACGCGATCGTGCGTGTGTGTGAGTGTGTCTGCCTGTGTGTGTGCGTAGGTGGTTAGATTATTATAACCATGATATAAATATTATGGTTCCAATTTGTGTTCTTGAAGAAACCATTTCCTTTTATGTTGCTATAGTGTAATCATCTAATTTCAACTATTTTGCGCCAGACTAGCGTCACCGGCGGGTCAGCTTCGTGGTAAATGGCCTTTTGATATATAGCTTGGTTGGAAAATAATCCTTAGATATTTATAATATGTATGCCTCTGTGTGTGTATGTCTCTGTGTGCGTGTGTGTTTCTCTTTGTAGATAATATTTGTAATGCAGCCCACCTACACATGAAAAAAACAGACTCGAAACGGAAGTATAGCTTATTAGAATATTATTCGTGTTACAGCATTAATTGAAGTATTTTAATAAACGTGAAATACATTTTATATTTATATTAAAAACATATTACCACATAAAAACGCTCTAACTTTCAGGAAACTACATCATTAAATTACGTCACTTACATATCAATAATTTTCGAATGATTAAGTAAAAAAATTGTAATACTGTCAACTGCAGCAAGGAAAATATGAAGCGTAAGCATAAATGCATTGAATTATTGGGTTTTACATCAGAATGAAAGGTATTGCATACAAAATATCACAGACTTTTCGGTAATTTTTGTGCTTAGAAATTTTAAAATGGAAAGATTTTGTCACCCAAGGTAATATTTAATGTGCATCTTAATATATTTCTAGTATGTTTCTAACCAGCACAATGCGCACTGGGAATATGATTAATTGAATAGGCTTATCTTCTTATGAGTAATACGATTAATAAATCAAGTGTGCATTGGGTATTGTGCGATATTCCGACTATTTTGCCGTTTGCGATTCAGGTATATGTGTGTATGTATATATATATATATGTATAAATATATATATATATATATATATATATATATATATAGTATATATATATATATATATGTATTATATAATGTATATATATATATATATATATATATATATATATATATACATATATATATATACATACATATATATATATATAATATATATAATATATATATATATAATATATATATATATATATATATATATATATATATATATATTTAACTGATTATTGAAAACGATTTTTAAAGAAATTTTTGAAAAATGTTCCATCCTTTATGTTTGAAGTATATGCATTCATCTGTTGAGAACAACTTCTTCTTTCCTATTGTTGTAATGCTTTCATTAATCAACGAAATGGAGTTGCTTGAAAACGGTTATAGCTAATTGATGCACGCACATGTTTGTTACTTATATCTTGTTCGTCTAACGTGGAATCTGCTACTTCGGAAAAACTAACGAAAGTACCTTTATAAAAAGTACATGTCCGAAATACCAAGTGCGGACATTTTTACTGAGCTGTGTTTCGCGTTGTCTACACACATGACAGAAGTATTGGGTACAAATATCCCTTCATGGAGTCTTGATATTCAATATTCAAATAATATTGTTAGAGAGTGGAGATCATATCGAACTAGCAAGATGTCTCAATTTATGATTCAACTGAATCATAAATATATGTATGCATGTAAGTATGTGTGTATGTATGAATGAATATGCATGAGTGTATGATGTCCGTTGAGAAGCCGATGATGGAACACTAAGATTTTTTATATACTGAGAGCATGAACATTCGTATCTCCTGCTTTTGTAAATACTGGAGTTTTTGGGTGTGTAAACATAGTGGTGGCTTGATTCTCTGGCATCGGTCAAGTTATGTACACATATTGATTTATGTGTTTTTTTTTTTTAATATATGAAGAAGTGTTTCCATTTTATATGTGTATGTCTCTACTAACGTATGTCTCTACTAACGCAATACTGATATGAACGCCTAATTTCCGGAAGTTGAAATTGTAATCAGTACTCACGGTAAATATAGGCGTAGGAATGGCTGTGTGGTAAGTATCTTTCTTACGAACCACATGGTTCCGGGTTCAGTCTCACTCCGTGTCACCTTAACCGAGTGTTTTCTACTATAGCCTCGGGCCGACCAAAGACTTGTGAGTGAATTTCGTAGACAGAAACTGAAAGAAGCCCGTCGCATGTAAGTTTATCTCTCTCTCTCTCTCTCTCTCTCTATATATATATATATATATATATATATATATATATATATATATATATATATGTATGTATGAATGTGTGTGTATGTTTGTGTGTCAGTGTTTGCCCACCCACATCGCTTGACAACCCATGCTGGTGCGTTTACGACCCCGTAAATGAGCGGTTCGGCAAAAAAGATCGATGGAATAAGTACTGGGCTTCCAAAGAATACGTTCTGCGGTCGATATACTTGACTAAAGTTGGTGCTTCTGCATGGCCACATTCAAATGACTGAAATAAGTAAAAGAGTAAATTGAGTAAATATTTATAAGCCGTGTTTGTATGCCTATATGTAAGTTTGTCTAAATGTTCAACCAATAGTGTTGTTTAAATAGTAGCATTCTCTCTTCTTGTAGTTGTTACTATACTATACAGTATTAGAATTATTCTTCAAATACGCACACCTAATTTTCAGTGCCTCATACGTAGAAAGATATTGTACTTAATTTATGTATGATATATATCAGTGAAGGTGCATGGCTACGATCGTGAGGTTGTGAGCTCGAATCCCGGACCGGGCTGCGTGTTGTGTTCTTGAGCAAGGCACTTTATTTTCACGTTGCTCCAGTTCACTCAGCTGTAGAAATGAGTTGCGACGTCACTGGTGCCAAGCTGTATCGACCTTTGTCTTTCCCTTGGATAACACTTGTGTCGTGGAGAGGGGAGGCTGGTATGCATGGGCGACTGCTGGCCTTCCATAAACAACCTTGCCCGGACTTGTGTCTAGGAGGGTAACTTTCTAGGTGCAATCCCATGGTCATTCATGACCGAAGGGGGTCTTTACCCTTATATATCAGTGTTTGTGTAGCTCTTGTCAGTGCATTGTCTATAATATTTTAGGATAAATAGACTTCCCGAAATACCCATTTCAGTTGAAATAAAGAAAGCGGGCATATGTTTGTTGATATGATTTGCATATGCATAGTTATGCATAATTTATACGATCTCTAAGTTAATGCTATAGTATCTAATTCTGCACAGCACAATCGAGTAGTCATTTTTCTTGGTCTATAAATTACTTATAAAACTTTTACAAATACGTTATTTTAAAATTATACTATACTTATACTTTATTTCAAAACACTGAGATATAATTCTCATGACATGGAAACATATACTTTAGCGGCGAGCTGGTAGAAACTTTAGCAGGCCGGGCAAAATGCTTGGCCGTATTTCGTCTGCCGCTACGTTCTGAGTTCAAAGTTCGCCGAGGTCGACTTTGCCCTTCATACATTCGGGGTCGATTAAATAAGTACCAGTTACGTACCGGGGTCGATGCAATTGACTTAAACCGTTTGTCTGTCCTTGTTTGTCACCCCTGGGTTTAGCCACTTGTGCGTAGTAAAGAAATAGGTAATTCGTCTGCCATTATGTTCTGAGTTCAAATTCCGCCGAGGTCGACATTGCCTTTAATCCATTCGGGGTCGATAAATTAGGTACCAGTTACGCACTGCTCTAGCAAATAACGCGCCGCCGAGAATCGAACACCAACCTTACGACCGTGCGACGATTACCCCAACCACTAAGCCACGCCCCTTCACACTGTATATATATATACATATATACCACGGGGTTCTTTTCTGGTT
>NC_043015.1:3113334-3118334 GCF_006345805.1 Octopus sinensis
ATTCGAGAAAAATGTCCGATAAAATATGTACTAGGCTTACATAGAATAAGTCCTTGCGTCGACGTGCTCAATTGAAAAATCGGCGATCCAGGACGGTTGCAGTCATATGACTGAAACAAATAACAGAAAAAATTAAAGAATATATACATACAAGCATACATACATATATACATATATATATATATATATATATATATATATATATATATATATAATATATATATAATATATATATATATATATATACATACTTTGTTTTGGGGCGGCAACCACTGCTGTTCATAATTGCCCTCTCAGACATGCCCCCAGCCACGCAGAGAGCCACGATCACAAGTTATGCAGATGATACAAAACGTTCACAGGCAATACAGAACCCTGAAGACACTAAGCCCCTGCAATGTAAGCTGGACAAAATATACAAGTGGGCTGAAAAGAATAGCATGCAGTTCAATGCTGAAAAGTTTCAAGCTTTATGCTATCAGCATGCAAAACTAAATGCAATACCCAATAAATACACTGGACCTGGAGGGATTGCAATCCCAGAGGCACAATCACTGCGAGACCTGGGAATCTACATGAGTCATGATGCAGACTTTCATGTGCTTGTTGCTAAATTGGCAATGAAATGTAGGCGGCTGACCGGATGGATTCTTAGAACCTTTAGAACAACAGACCAGGAAACAATGAATGGTCCTCTGGAGGACACTTGTCCTGAGCCACTTTGACTATTGCTCTCAGCTATGGTCACTGTCCAGTGTCAAGTTAATCACAGATCTTGAGGTGATCCAACGAAGCTACACAAAGGTGGCCTCTGTGCAGCATATCAGCTACTGGGAAAGACTCGGGAGATTGAGGCTCTGTTCCTTAGAGCGTAGGCGAGAAAGATATGCCATGATATACACCTGGAAGATCCTAGAAGGACTTGTCCCAAAGTTTGGCATCGAGAGTTACACAAATGCTAGAAGTGTGCGCCACTGCATAGTGCCAAGGACTCCAGGTTGCCGTCAAGATGTAGGACAAGATAATGTGATAGTCTGGGCTTCCGAGGCCCACAGCTCTTCAATATCCTCCCGAAGAACCTGAGATACCTGCATGGGGTGGATGCAGATGTCTTTAAAATAAAACTGGATCTCTTCCTGTCAGGTGTCCCAGATGAACCAACTTCACTGCAGGAGGTGCAGATGAGGGCAGCTGCATTGAACTCTCTCGTGCCCGAAATGGCTATTGCTAAAAAGCATTCGTGAAGTAAAATCAGGTAGCAACACCAAATGGCGGTGCCCCGGCATGGCCACAGGTCGTGAGCTGAAACTAGATAAATAAAATAAAATAAAATATATTATATATACTCACACTACTCCACGTAGTGTGAGTATGAAAAGTTGCTGTTTTAAACCTACCCAAACCACCATTCTCCGGTATTTCCCATTGATAACGTTTAAAATATTGGAAATGCCTCGTCTTGTTAATCCGTCAGAAGTGTAATTGGGTAGATAAACAGATTTTACAAGTTTTACTATAAGAAGAATTGTTTCGCCATGGTAACTGCAGTTCATTTGACTTCAGTCAAATATATATTAGTCACATTTAAAGAGAAATATATTTCTCCTTTGTGGTGAAACATTTCAAACTATTGTTTATATTGGCGATATATAAATATTATATATGACCTCACACTCACGCACACACACAAACTTAAGCACGCGTATACATATATTTAGAGTTAGATGATGAGTGTATTAAGTATGAATTTTCTCTCGAAAATGCCTTGTAATATTTAATATAACTACTACAACATATTTGAAATAATTGTACAGAGGAAACGTTTACCTCCGCAAGTAAGTTTATTATCAATATATCTGTGGATTACTAGTATTCCTATATGTGATTTAGAAGACATAATATTTGGAAAGTTATTATATATAAACTCCAGCTTAGTAGAGTTAGATGATGAGTGTATTAAGTATGAATTTTCTCTCGAAAATGCCTCGTAATATTTAAAATAACTACTACAACATATTTGAAATAATTGTACAGAGGAAACGTTTACCTCCGCAAGTAAGTTTATTATCAATATATCTGTGGATTACTAGTATTCCTATATGTGATTTAGAAGACATAATATTTGGAAAGTTATTATATATAAACTCCAGCTTAGTAACAAATAACAATTGAAAGGCAATAAATATATATATATATATATATATATATATATACAAGACAAGGCTTACGTATTCAAATGTTCGAAACACCTGTTGCGTTAGATGTATTGTTTACAGAATGTTGTTTCGCCGACAGAAACAGTAATACGAACCATTGTTTGGTGGGTTCACTGACTATTATAGTTTAATCTACATATTGTAATTGATGGGATTCACAGTGTTAGAGAAGTAGTTATTTAAAGAAAAGTTGAACGTTCTCACCGTTTGTTTTAAATAATTACCTTCAGCGTATTGGATACAAGATAATATCTTATTCACAATGGTTTCTGAAAGATGTCAATAGTGATTTGAGTTACATCCCCAAGGAAGTGCAATAATTGTGCAGTGCAAGTTTCAAGTAAAATGATTATATCTTTACATCAGAAATGCTGAATCGCTAAAGGCACGATAAATTTTTTAATGTCAAGAAGATGAATTCATTGAAATGCATTGGTTGTTAAATTTGATAATCAGTTCCTAACGTTTTGAAACGGCCTGTATACGTTATATTATTTTAGTCATATAATGGCATTACTTGTTCTCGCTTTCTCTCTTTATACCCACCAGTTTCTGTATATGTATGTATACACTGTACATAGAAACGCCGACCCAGAGACATAGAGAGACATATATATATATATATATATATAATATATATATATATATATATATATATATATATATAATACAAGAATGAATGTTTTTATATATAATGAACGTGAAATACAGGAAGGGACGAACACGGAACACAGACAAATCATTCGAAGCCTTCAATCTTCAGTCAGACACCGAATCATCATAGCAAATTTCGGCTGTTCAATTCTGATATTTGCTCCAACTCGGCCAGCCCCAAGAAAAAAAACTAAGCTGTAAGCATTAGATTCTTGGTAGAAGACAGGAATGTGAACGCACACAGACGGATGTGAATACAAGAGACGAAAACGAAATGAAAACAGTAATGAATAAACAAAATATATATAACGGTGGTTGTCATACAACTTTAGACCAAATGAGATAAAAACAACAACAACAACATAGCTGGCGTAGAAATAATTACCGTTTCGGTAGCGGGGACACTGTTGGTCGAGATACGAAGGCCAACAGAATGGTTTAAGAAGCAGCAGGTCGCAGGAGAGAGAGAAAGAGAGACAGAGAGAGAGGGAATCAAAGAGGGTGGAAGGCAGGGGACAGAATCAGTGACCAAGAGAAAAGGAGAAAGAAGGGATTAAGGAGGATGGGGAAGAGGGAGGAGGATGGGAGGAAGAGAGGGGAAGAATCGGAGGGCGCCAAAAAGTTTGGTGAAGAAGCAATGGCGGGTAGGAAAGACAGTGTGTATAGAAGTCGTGCAGGGTTTAAACTTGGACAAACAAACGGGGGGGGGGCACGTAACGCCACAATAATATAGGAATGAATGTTTTTATATATAATGAACGTGAAATACAGGAAGGGACGAACACGGAACACAGACAAATCATTCGAAGCCTTCAATCTTCAGTCAGACACCGAATCATCATAGCAAATTTCGGCTGTTCAATTCTGATATTTGCTCCAACTCGGCCAGCCCCAAGAAAAAAAACTAAGCTGTAAGCATGGTTGAGTCCATAAAATAAGATGTGACTACACATCAATGTAGAGCACAGTTTAAGCTATATTTTCGTGGATGAAGGTTTGTGTTACTGTAACCTGTGTTTTTTTCTGTAATTCTTTAATATAGAAGATAATAAAGTTCGTTTTCGGTACTTGATGCTTTGGGAACCAGACAAATATTGCTGCTGCTCGGCTGGGATGTGAAACCCAAACCTCCATATTCACCAGATATTTCTCCTTCGGATTTCCACTTATTCAGGTCTCTGCAGAATAGTCTTAATGGCAAAAAATTCAATTCCTTGGATGACGTAAAAATATACCTTGACATGAAACCACACCAATTCTGGGAAGAGTGTATTTCCAAGTTAACGAAAAGGTGGAGAGGCATTGTGCAACAAAATGGTTCATATATGGTTGTTTAAATGTCTAATGGCAATTATTTATTGACTTTTTCCTTTCCATTACAAATCGACACGAACTTTCCGGACAATATATACATATGCTACACGTATTTATCCCTTCGTCCAGCATTTAAATATATAGTAAATGCTTTTTATTTACCCGTTGAATGATATATTTTCTAACATAAAAAATTCAGAAAGACAATTATATTATGTGAATGAAATTTATGATTTAAAAGCGACGGGTTGGCAGAATTGTCAGCACGCTTAATGTCATTTCGTCCGTTATCACGTTCTAAATTCACATTTCGACGAGTTTGTGTTTGCTTTTAATATTTTCGGTGTCGATAAAATAAGTACTACTTACGTTTTGGAGGTCAACGCAATCGACATAATCCGTTCCCTAATTCGCTGGCCGTGTACCAAAATGTGAAAACAATATTTATCGTTTATACATTTCTGTAAATGTTAAGATTCTTCTTTAAAGAGATTTAATATCACTACTTTATTAATAGCACTAGCGTAACATCACTTGTTTATTAATTGATTGTTCACTTACACCTTAATGTTTTTTTCTTTCTACTAATGACTTACTCATTTACACATATAGACATTTGAGTTATAACAGCTCTCCCCGTAATTTTCTTTCTCTATATTCAACGCAGATAATAATATCTACGATATTATTTATGATGTTTGTCAAATACTAGATGTATATTCAAATATGTTTGACGTGTTTAATACGTGTAGATAACTTCATTTAATCTGTTCAAATAATGTATATTTTATCAAACATATGTATATAAATGGTATA
>NC_043015.1:3123334-3128334 GCF_006345805.1 Octopus sinensis
GAAAATTTACATTTTAAGTATAGCCAATGCATCGATGAAGACGAACCCGACCGAAGAGTGTGGTTTAGCATGTTGTATATGACAATATTCACACTTCCCAGCAAAATTCTTTGGAGTGATGAAGATACATTTCAATTCAAGTTTAGATTATCCGCCACGTATTACGAAAGAAACGTACGGAAATTTATCATCAGTGTATCATAAAATGCTTTAATTAGATCGTTTATTTCCTATTGTCCAATGCCTTATCTCATAGACTATAACTTGCTGCGACAATCAGTCCTGTTAAGTATTCAAAGGAACTTTGAAGACGTGTGGTTATATTGTTTGTAATTTAGGACAATATCATTCCATTGTAAAAGCCTATTCTGATTAGAAGTTGCCAAAATCTAGATTGGCGACTGAGGCCCAGTAGAAGTAACCTCGAGATAATTGGAACTCACTCAACTAGATAATTCTATTGTGAACAATGAAAGATAATTTCAGCGGTACAAATGAGACAAAAGCAATCGACGATATCAACCCGAATGCGCAAAAAATGTAACAGGAAATGTTCTATGAAATTCCTGATTCCCGTGACTCGCATTATCCGCAGTTGCCAAAGTATAACAGTAATTAATTTGAGATTATGTATTCGTATTGTGTTCGTAGCATTTATTTAGTTTTGAAAATGAATTGTATTTTATAAAACTGACTTGATAAGCGTTCAAGTGTGTATATAATTATAGGACACCCTGTATACTTCTGTATATATGACGATGTACGATTGTGTGCGTCTATCTTAGAATGTATATGTATTCGTGTCTCCGTGTGTGCGAGCCAATTAATACAGAAATACATACACATAGCAGAGGGTGATACACCGTGGTACGATTCTGACTTCTCTTATCCTTTATTGTATACAACTTGAAATATTTACATTATTAATGTTTGTCTCGTTTTAGATAATCTAGTAATTGAAAACATGAAATATCATTTTTAATTAAATCGAGAGATCATAAATGTCACTGAAGTATTAATATATTGGTGTGTTAAATACAAGAAAGGATAATGAGTCATACAATACCTCTTTACGAAATAATTTACGGCGAAATTAATGTAGCTATAGAAGCTGTAGTGAAAATGATGATGGTTATACTGACGACAATAACAGCAGTAGCAAGAACAATGATAATAACAATAACAATAATAATATTAATAATAATGAGGATAAATATAATAATAATAAACATAGTTGTATTAATAGTAATATTAGCAATAATTTTTAATTTACAAATTTCCATGCTTACTAGCAAAAATTAGTAGATCAGTATATAGAACGAGAGATATTATTTAAAAAAAAAACAGTTCCAAGAAGGGCATTAAGAACAGCTAAAAATTAAAATGAAGTATTTTATTATCACTCTAAACGCTAGATTTTGAGCCATTTTTGCCAAAGCTACAAACACAATTTAAGGGCTTCTTCTTTCATTGTAAACGTGAATGTATTTAGCCATCATTGTATACCTCCCCCACATTTTTGTAATGCATAGACTCACACATGACAGCATTGCTACGATACTGGGATTATTAAACATGGGGATTCGTAGATATACCTACGGAAATATTATAATTATACTGAGATCTTTGATTCCACATACGGAAAATAATGCAAGCGAGTGCCCACATTCATAACTGGAGTCCAGAAAGATTCAGAGGAAATTCATATATATATTTGATTTATATTTGTCGGTTTAAGGGCAGAGTGAAATCAATTAATTTTGCTCTAGACGCAAGCTTATTAGTTTCACCTCAGAATTCACTGGGGTTTACCATAGAACAGTAAGTCTCAACATTAAATAAAAAAGATTTGTATGTGCTCAAATATTCCACACACAAACACGCGCGTAAATATACGTATGTTATCATACATATATTGTATATAAATATACACATTTTTGCACACTGACACACATATAAATATAGTTATCTCTGTATCTATCTATCTATAGAGTCATCAAATCCACTTCAGATTGCAGCCGGCCGGTGAACAAGAATGCCTCATATATTGTGCATACATATTCGATTATATATACACATAAACACGTACATGTACACACACATACACGAACACACGCATATATACATATAACTATATACAGACATACATATATATACACATCCCTTTGCATACAGACACATCCACCCACATATATATGTATATATATATATAGCTAATTATTCGATTAGAAATTAAGTTAATCTCATGAAAGTTACGGCTCAATATTGATTCAGTACCTTTCACATATTAGGCGTGTATGTGTATATATGTATACATATATATAAATATTATATATATATAATATATATATTATATATATATAATATATATATATATATATTATATATATATATATATATATATATATATATATATTATATATACGTATGTATTTTTAGTTTTTATTCATATAAAAAAAATAAAGTAACTGGGATTCGGAAGTTAATAATTGCCTATTACTAAAATTAATTAAGCATATACCTCTTACAGCTGTTTCGGTGTAAATATTAATTAGCCATTAAATTCATATGACCTAAGTGTAATATCTTCAGAAAGGAAAAAATATATATACCCCTGGGTGTTTTATATGCGTTCATTATAGCAAGACTGAATGGTTTATGATTTGTATTGTTACATATTCGGGCAAGAAGTTAAGAGGTACAGTTGAGACAAAATAGAGTAAGGAAATAGTATTAGAAATGAAGAATTTACATAGAAAAGATTTACGTAATTTAAATATAAATAATTAAGTTCATTTATAATGAGTGAATGGTGACGTAAAAATGTGTGTATGGTCAAGTACGCTCGCATGCATGTACACGTATACATTTCTGCATCCATACGCCCATATATATGCACATACACACGCATATACTCACGCATATACATATATCCTCACGTACACACATATCCGTGCATATACGTATATACGTATATAAACATATATACATATATATATATATATATATAATATATATATATTATATATATATTATATATATATATTATATATTATATATATATATATATATAATATATATATATATATACACTTTTTACTCATCACTTCTAAGAAGATGTTTATATAGTTTCAGGTCGGTCAAGTAATTCGGATTGGTTAATGAAATATGAGCAAGTATGTATGTATGTGTGAACTATTATTCAAAATATCAATGATCGTATTGTATAATTGTCTAATAATCCTGAGCAATTCGTGAGCAGCAATGCAAGTAATCTTTAGTTTGGAATACAAAATGAAGCCTTACCAGAATCGTTTCGTAATTGTTTGTATTTATTTAATCTGGTTTTCTATTCTCCAAGCGTGTGAGCATTTACAATTTCATTTACTTAATCCGTAATACTATTCATTAGTTTACAAACAAGTAAATTTCCATTGTATACAGTAAGACAATCAGCCACTTTCTCTCATCACGCTTAATTCTCTACTTGAGTACTTAACGTTTGTAAATCATATTAACATTGTCAATATTTGAAACAAAATCATTGCTTAAATTTGTCAGAATCTATTCTTTTTCTCGAACGTGTCTCAACGTGTAATCAATCTTTCATTTTAATATTGCTCCAGATGTTAATTAATAAATTTACAGTGGCTTACTATGTATTAAATATATTTTCCTACTTAATGTCAGTCCCCCAATATTCCTCTCCCGATATTTGGATAGTAATATATGAACGATTTCTTTATTTTAATTTAAATGAGACAGAATAGTTTTTCAAAATTATGTTTCGTATTTCACATTTAATACGTGCTGAAATAGAAATACTAGATTTCATGTATTTAGATTTTTAATCATTTAATGAATTGATATAACAAATGTTATTTATACAAACATACATTAATACATATATACATTCTGACACTCATTTATAAAAACACGTACAAACACATAAACACACTTTCCTTCTCTCTCACACACACATGCATACACACACACATAAACAAACACGCGCATAAACTTATGTCATATATATGTATATTTGTATAAAGGTGAGTATGGTATATCATTATTTATTATATCCAACGATCTATGAGTGTATCTTATTGAATATTTAGAAAGTTGTAATATTATTATGATATAAAATACCCTTCCCTGTTATATATCTATGAATATTACCTGGAGACAAGAGTCTTCAGCAAATGGTGTAATTTCGCAATCCTCGGGTCAAATAAGTAACTATGTAATACATACTTAATAAAATATCTATTGATACAATCAATTAATCACTACATATAAATGTCAAAATGAAACAAGTGAAGAAATTTAAAAGAATTGAATATTATAAATTATAAGTCATGCATACAGCAAACCTATCAAGTGTGAGTAATAATATTTAAATTACGTCTGCACAGGTTCTGTACGGCACATTCAAGCTGAATCATTGTATCCAAATAATTATAATTTTACTTAAACCTAATTAATCGCTCTTAAATGAAATTCTTTCTGTATCTATTTTCCATATATGTAATATATATATATATATAGAGAGAGAGAGAGATAGATAGGTAGATATATAGATACATACATACATATATATGTGTATATATATATATATATATATATATATATATATATATATAATATATATATATATATATATATATATATATTATATATATATATATATACATAGAGATATATATGTGTAAGTATGTGTGTTTGCCTGGATGACAATCAGTCCCATTGCCAACAGAGAGTATGAGTTTCTTATCAGGCAGAAACTCATACGAGATGAGAAAGGGCTGTTTTTTTATCCCAAACCATCAAGCTTTCGAACAAACTCAAGCATTCTCTCCAACCGAATATACTGCAATGAGAGTGATAAAAAACAACGAGTCAATATCATGGTGTTTGGAGAATCACAAAAGCTTCTTGCGTTGCTATTCAGTTGAAGGTGATAGCATTACTTTTTAAGTCCAATGTAATTTTGTTCTTATAAG